>NC_134700.1:111335999-111578499 GCF_043290135.1 Rhipicephalus microplus
GTAGGTAGAAAACACAATAATACCTTCGCATATAGTTATAATATCTATTTGATTTTTATTTTGCACTGATTACTTCAAGTGATGTTAAGTGCCACAGTTGTTGCGCTGACTGCTTACGTGATATCCCTACATTGATCGATATGCGGGGTTTAACGTCACAAAACCACCATATGAATATGAGAGACGCCGTAGTGGAGGGCTCTGAAAATTCAGACCACCTGGGGTTCTTTAAAGTGCAAACGGAGGCTGCATAACAACCTCACACTCTGATTACTCCACTTACTTGGCACCGTACTGCTTCTGATGCAATTCAGATTATTCGCAGATTGGAAGACACACACCATCCAGCTTGCTCCGAGGCTTCTTCTTCTTCGTCTTGAAACAGAGTCTTGCCTTTCTTATAGAGGAGGAGGAGGAAGAGGCATACACATTTATCGTGTGAAACGGTATAGCGGTGCAAGTTCTGCTTCTGCCCTAGGTGGGAGGTTTCCTTCTTCTAGGAACCCTCTAGAGAAACATTGAGTTTATAGAGATGTAAAGGGTCAGTAAATCTGGCCCTGATAAAAAAGTTGAAGACCAAGCAGTGCACATTCTTGGAAAAAAACAAAAAAAGTGGAGTCTTGCCGATTTATGAAAACCAGTGTACTTGTCAACACTTGAGCGACGAAGGTGGAGATCAGCTTGGCTGGTCCGCTATATTTTCCATTCGGACAGCATTGCTTTTAGAGCAGAGCTGCCATGATCGAGGTTCGGAAGGCATATATAGTAGATTGAAAAGTTTCATCATCATGATTAAGCATGTACGCACTCACCACCGAAGCACTCTGTACAGATGGTTAACGAGAAAATGTGTGGCTCCTGATCGATATTTGTTGCCGATTTGTGACCCTGTTTCATATTAGTAGGTGAGGAGGGGCATTTTGTGTTGCGTATACGCACCACAGAACTTCTACGTACGGGAGAGCTGTTGTCGAGAAGCAAGAAAGACAGAGACGAGAAAACAACCAGAGATGGAGAAAAGAGAAACAAAGAGAAATGAGAGAGAAGTAGAGTATTGAGAGAAAGAAATACAAAGAGAAAATAAAACAGCCGTATTGAGAAAGAGGTGAAAAACACAGTCTGAAAATGTGAAAAAATCAAGTTAACATAGCCGCGTAGTATATAAGCAAGGAAAGGTAAAAAGAGAGGGGAGAGGGAAAAAGCCTAGCCAAATCAGGAACATCTGTTGTGACCCAGTCTTGCTTGACTTAGTAAAAGCAGCGTTAATTTTCGTTCTTCATCATGAGCTCAGCAAAAAAGAAGAAAAGGAGAAAGGTAAATTTAAAATCTCTGCCCTATCGGAAAAATAAGAGCCTGTCTCTGTTTCTTTCTTGCCTTCAATATTTATGTTCCCTTTTTTCTTTTTTTTCGCTTTTCCTTTTTTGACTTTCATTGAATTCTTTTTTCCTCTTTGTTTTCTTTTCGTTCCTCCGTTTCTATCCGCTCTTTATTTCTTTTTTTTTGTCTTTTTCATTTCCTTTCTGTTCTTATTTGTTTCTTTTCTACCTATAGCTTTTCTCATTTTTTCTTTAGTTTCCTTCTTCCTTTCTTTTACCTTGTACTGCGATAGCAAATATATGTACACTCTTGGCTGATTCTTGCCGTCGCCGTCATGTCTTGGATATGCACATCAATATATGAAATGCACAGAAGAAAATAAACCAGGAAAAAACAATTCTAATGACACCCATGGGGATTCTAACCATGCAGCGACACCTCGCTCCTCAGCGTGCTGCAATAATTAACTGGCCCACGCAACTCATACTGTCTATTCCACTAACGGCGAGCTATGTATATCCAACAATTCCCACTAGCTTTCAGTGAATATACTTAAAAAAAAACATTCTTGCACAAAGCGTGTACTTTGATTGGACAAGTCATACATGCTTTTACTAAACAATGACGTGTGCGATGGTTTGATCTATGGAGGTGTGAGTTCACTGAAGCACATATAGCTAGAATAAAGCGGCATTAAAAAGCGTTTCTCGCTCCACTTTCACTCTGAAGCAACTGGAAAAATTGCGCGCATCAAGTCCAGGACTATTTGGAAAGTTGCTAGTCCTTTCGTGATTGTGAATGCGGATGTCATCGAAATGCGCACAGCCACTATCGCTGTAGACGGACAAACTGAACTCGCTGCGCCAGATGAGTTGCGATGACGCTTGCGCCATTAAAACATCTCACGGCTTCGTCGTCGCAACAATATACATCTCACCAGGAACCTTGCGTACTGACGTCGTTAACATTTTCATGCACAGCTTCTATGTTGTGTGCCTACAGTATTCGGCGGTGATAGTCACTAGAGACTTCAACGTTAATGTACTTCGACGTGAGAACCAGTGGCTTGTCACGTTTTTCGATGCGGTACTTGGACTTCACCTCCTGTCGGACGTCACGCGGTTAAGTGTTCACAACATCACCTGTTTAGATACTGTGCTTACTGCATTACTGTGATTCAAGCACAAATGGTCATGTTCATTACATTTAGTATGGTTCCTGATTCTCCTAGCCTTGCTTCCTATAACAGCCAAGCGTGTTCATTGCTTCATTAATTGCTTCGGGCTGATGATGATGATGATGCTCCTTAGATTATTAGCACATACGTGGCAAAACTGTGATTTTTCTCTTTTCTTTCTCTTCCCCCTTTGTTTTCTTTTTTCCTTTCCATCTTTCTTTCTTTTCTTCCTTCTTTTCTATCTTTCTTTCTTATGCTGTTCCCTTCTCACATTTTTCTTTCTCTGTACTGTGAATGAAATGGCACGCATGTTAATGAACCATCCCGACAAATCGTTGAAGTCAATTTCAATTTAGTGCACTAATATTGAGTAGTGGGACTTCTCTGATATTTTGTAGAACTGCATGGTGATATTTTTTGCCCATTTACGACTTCTTCATTTGTAGTATACCAGATGTCAGGTCTGACCCAACTTCTGTGACTCATACATACCGGAGCTTTCGCGTACTACTACAGGTCACACCAACTCCAACAAGAGCGAGGAAGTAGTAGCTTCACTTGAAGAAGGAATGAAACAGGGACATGCCATCGCGATTTTGCCATGAGCACGAAGAGGTCGAGGTTTCAGGAGTGGGTGGTATTACAAGTATATAGAAAAAGAACGTGCTTTTCAGCTTTTTTGAGCAGGGAGATTGCCTCATATAGAATTTTATTGGAAGGCACACTAATGGTTACTATGTACACAAACGTAAGCTCTCTTCTGAAATTGCTAAAATATTATATGTATTATTCCACCTTTATGTCAACTGTGAGTCGTAGCAATCACATGCATGCTTGTTTTGTTTCTCTAGAGCTTATGCCAGTTGGTTATCCTCACTACTTAATATCCTTATCTCACTTCTAGGCCGAATGGTGTCATTCTTAACTCTAAGCCGTGTGCATAGTGAAATATTGTATACCAATGAATTAGAGGTTAGAATGCTAATATATGCTTTTAATAGATACATACGTAGCACCATTAAGCTTTGTCAATCAAGACATTAGCCAATGGCTCATTTTAGAGCGTAGGCGCCTTGTCAGGCTGTCCTTGCCATCTGGCCGTTCTCGCAGGCAAGCTATAACATTTTTTCGAAATAAACTTCAAAAATAGGCGTTCGCTGATCACCTTTTGCAACGTGTTAAACGGAGATGTTCGATGCGAGAGAGAGACAACTCACCTGGATTCACTGTTTCAGTGTTGCGTCTATTGAAAATAAAGCTTTGTTCTGCATAGTAATCTTATCGCTTACATGTAATGATACAAAACCTTACATAATCTTATATATTTATGAGAATATATGAAGTTTTATTTGCACATGTGTAATTCACGCTTGTTCAAGATGGACGGCTACTTTCCCTCATAATATTACGTAAAAAAAAAACGGCCTCGGAAACAACGCATGAAGGTACTGATTTTTTAAGCCAGTCGTTTTCTGGCTATTCTTGACTGCCCAAGCTCTTGAATACTATGTTGAACATTTCCAGAATAAACTCCGCAACGAACTCTGCATACAGGCTGCAATGTGTTTTTATCAATCATATGCCCAGACTTATTTACTGGGAGACCAAATTTCCGCCCTCGCAGTGGAAGCTGGGTACATTTCGACGCGCATTTCACAGTAGAACATTTATATAGCAGCATAAAATTGAGCTGTCAAAAAAACAAAGAGATGATATCTACTGTAGCTATCAGTTGAAGTGACAATACATACCTTTTGTTCTTTTCCAACCACAAATTCTATTCTTTCTTGAATGCGCAATGGTGCGTGTTGTTTGCCTACAAAAATTGTGCACCATACAAAATGTCTGAGGCAGACATTGTGCTCAACTGCAGATAAGTGGTTTAACAGAATTCCGGGTGTGAAAAAGAAGAAGAGCGATATGCCGTAGTGGGACACAAGCTTCGACTTAAGAGCTCAGCGCGAGCTGTCGTGATCAACGCTGTAATTCGTGGACCGGTTGTCGCTGCCACTCTGAGCGTCCGTAAACCTCCTGTTCAAGTGCTGTACTTGAACGAAAACCCCATTTCAAGGGTAATATTAAACCTCAGAAGCTGTCAAAAGGCGAGGAACCTCGAGGGCAGCTTCAGTGTAGAGCCAGCAATGTAAACAACGTGTTGCAGTTCTGCATGTGTTCTAAATGAAACTTTTAGGAGTCGTTACTTCATATTTTGCTGTTTAAGAGAATACTGTTCGCACAAACTTTAGTTATTTGCAATTGTTAATATATAAAGTGCCTGTGGAAGGTGGCACTTCTGAATTAGTGCTCTTATAAAGCTTTTCCTGCGATGAAGCGTTAATGTAACTCGAGATGTTTATTATTAGCTTGTCATGTACTCAATATAGGGACTGCCAATTTTGTCGTTTATTTCCAAATTTTCATGTCGCGAGGCTCTTGATGCATCAGCCACGAAATAGGCTAGACAAATTGGACACCGTAAGCAGTGCCAAAAACTTCTTTGGCCTACTCTATTTCAAAGAATACTTGACAAGCTGTTGCGAAGCGTAACTTCAGCTGAAAGAGTTGTGATGGGCACAGCTCATCGCTAGTTTTTTCCCGTTGCCCCTTTGGATAAACACGAGCTGGGGCCCCGTCCAGTGCCACGTCCCGCGAAGGTAGACGGGACTAGGCGGGCGTCGTCTGCTACAACGTCTTCACGTGATGTGCACCTCTCGCTGATTGGTTGCTGAGGGCGGAGTTATCAGTGTGACGCCGTGGCTTGAGGGAACCAATGAGAAGAAAAGGAAGCCGGGAGCGAAAGGGCGCAGGCCTGCTTGCTTCTTTCGGCGCCAGGTTTCGAGCCGCAGTCGCCGGAGTCCGGGATTCGGCCGCCCATTCGTCGGTGGGCGGTGGCTTGCACGATCGATGCTGGCTCAGTTTACCACCGCCTGACGTTCTCCAGATTGTCCCGGGAGTGCCGCCGGTAACGGACGCTCCTTCTCAGCCCGCGTCAGCCCACATTTTACGTACTCTTCCACAGCAGAGAAAAGCATTTTGCAGAGGAAGATAGTTTCACAATTTGCCGCCTTTATTCAGAGCGACACATTATATACATTGTGAAGTGGGATCACTACCAATGGGTCACGCATGCATGTGTACATTCCCTACGTAGGTCTGCACAAGAGTAAATGGGAGACTAAATGAAGTTGAGAAGCACGAAACCTGCTGGAAGCACTAGACAAACTAGCAAGCTGTACAAAAAAGGAAAGTAGAAAGAGTCAGAACTGCAGAACAGCATACACAAAGGCATAAAAGTGATACATCCAAGTGCTGCACTGCACTATAGTAGCAATTGTATTGTAAATGAGTATTGTACTTCATTCTGAATTCCGCGTTGTCCATTTTCTGGCCCCTTTGACACTTAGTTTTTCTATCATCCACGTGTCAGAGCCGCTTATGAAGTTGGGATGCGGTGGAAGCGCGTGAGAGATACAGAAATTTTGTGATAATTCTGTTTACCTTCAGAAAGGCTAAGGGAGAGGGACGTGAAAGAAATAGAAGAAAACTGAGCAGTCATTTATAAAGGAGAAAATCGCTTTCAAATGTCTCGTTGTCAAGCAGCCCCTTGAGCAAAAGTGCAGGCGAATGAAGTGGTAAGTAAGCCCACGTGACCTACGTCACTGGAGGTGTTGCTGCTTGTCACGTGGAACCCTCACGACATCAAGGATCGATGAAGTTCATGAAATTGGGATGTCATCACGTAAAATTGTCGCCTATTGAAAGGTGGACCAATGACGGAGGTCACGTAACATTACGTGAGTTGCAAAAGAACTTCATTGCAACTCAACAAATCAAGAACTTGATTGGACAATGTTTAGTAGTATCAACACAATTAAGACGCAATAACTACTCATTGTGCTTTTACCAGACATGAACAGATAAAGAAAACAAGCACACAAGAGTTTATTCGTATTAAGCACAGGATCATGCAAACTGTCTAAATTTGTGGATAGAACCTCGTAACACGGTATGAGTATCGGTACATTAGTTACCGAGAATGTTTTTTGTCAGCAACATGCACACAGGGCAATATTTGGCGTCTTTAATAGAAATTTGTGTGACGAATTTAGTGTATTGGCTTGGTGCGATCCTGAACAGGAAGAATACAAATTTCTTCTCTATAAGATGAATATTGTTTTAAGTGAAGTGCTACTTGTAGATGCGTAAAGAAACTACAAGAGGTAGTTACTACCCGAGCACCCACCTACCTTTCTGGACTGACGCAAATGTTCACCCTGCCAAGCACCTTATCTTTTGTGTAACTATAATGTGATATATTAGCAGCGGCAGGTTGCAGGGTCTCACTGAAGGTGTGTACCACAACAGGCCGTGGAGGTCTAGGAACATCTGAAGTACTTCGAATTGGGCACAAGGACTCACATAGAATAATGATAAGACAACCGCGTCTGGATCACGGATGTACACAGCACCTTTGGTATGTCTTCTATCATCTTTTAGCCCCGTTAAAGCCCCTTTCTATCACAGGGTTTCCAGCCACTTTTATTACTGCCTAACATCCCTATCTTTCCGTCCATTCCTTCCTTCATTCCTTCGATCACCCTGGTTATTCAGAAGCTATATTGCGTAAAACTGGTGGAGATTTTTCGGAATTAACTCGAAGTAGCTTAGGTAAGATAGCGTATATAATAAGAAAATGTACAGGAGACGTATGAATTAAAGAAATGACGGACAAAAAATAGAAAAAAAGACGCCTAGCTGCTGTTCAGAACGCGCTGCTGAACGCAGGGTCTTCGGTTAGAGTCCCAGCGACGGGGCTCAAACCAACGAGTGTCGGGGTTGTGTTCAATGCTAATTAATGTGCTAGCGTTGGCGTTTGCAAAACTAGGTTGATGCTTTCTGAAGTCCATCGAAAATATTTGCTCGTGCCTCAAGAAGATTTGTTTAGGGAGTAACGTCATGAAAGGGTTTAGATGATTGCTTGAGACAGCGGGAATTCGACTGGGCAAGACTTGTTTTCGATGCTTCTTTCGTTTATAACCGCATGGCTCGGGCGTAAGCTGATGTCGGTAAATTAGCAGTATTGACAAAATATCGGGTGTTCGCTTTTGTTCTCAATAATAATGTGTATTACTTATGTACGATGCAGAAGGGGTATTACGTGAGGGGGTGTATGGAAACAGTTTTGTGGGAATGATTTTCTTACGCAGTTACACAAATGCCAACCTATTGGGAATCACATAATATACAAAGGACGTTAAATGAGTTTGAAGAAAGAAAGGTGAACTAAGAGTTGTATGCATATCAGCATAGTGTAAAGGAACCAAGGCAGCACAAATACTTACATAAATGCAAGACGATTGGTCTGTGAACATCAGAAGCAAAAGAAGTGCTGGTTTTCAGCTAGGGAAGCCAATCATTGCACTGATTTTTTCGTCAAAAGTTACTGGGCTACTGGTGCAAGTTACATAATCAGGAACACCATTTCAAAGCACAGTAGCACGAGGCAATTCGTTAAGTTAGATGGTTCTTTTTTATAAGCTTTGGGAGCAATACTGTATACTTGTCCTGTTCAGAAATTTATTCCAAGTTTTATATTATATCATTGGTGTTACCTGGTTAAGATTACCGAATTAAGTTGTTATTTGCACTCGTAATAAACCACGGGATATGCTCTGACGTTCAAATGCCGACAGCTTTACACGGGAGTCACAGCTTACAGCTCCGCATTATCTCATGAGAACTTGTAACATTAAGCTGCCCAATAGAAAGCTTGCAATATTGTGCAAGTCGGCTTTCCCGTAAGGCTTGTATTCTAACCAAAAACTCTCGTTCACAGACTGATTTTCTCGCTCATTGTGCAGCGATGGCACGCAAGCACGCGAGCACAACACAATGAGCGAGAAAAGTAGTCTGTGAACGAGAGATTTTGGTTGAAAAACAAAGCTTACAGAAAAGCCGCCTTGCAGATTGTTGCAAACTGTCCATTTGCACCCTAGCCAGGTGACGTTCTTTTTACTCTCGTCTACTCTGGACCAAATAAAGTTTGTAAACTCACTCGTTCCCTCACTCACTTCATCACTCACTCACTCACTTACTCACTCACGCACGATTTCTGTGTTGACTTTCGCCTGCCTAAAGCACTGGTCGGCATTCTGAGACACTTAAATCCTCACTTGTATTTACCTGCACCTAGTTTACCGTAAACTGTTTCGGTAGCTATAAAGAAACTGAGTATAGCAATACATCTTAAACGATGCAAAATGACGAAAAAAATGCACATCTTCTAGGTGTTTGTCCTTTTCACTCCAAGAAGTCATCCGTAAATTATTAAGGGTTTCAGTTCATTCCAATTCAGTTTAGCCTCTTCCGTGATAGCACTATATGATTGGCTACGCGCACAACCTAGTGAGAGCTTCAGCCTTGTCGTTAATTTTACAAGATGTGCAGATTTCAGCGCCCATGAAGGACAGACGGTATTGGTGAAACTGTTTTTCAGGCTGCAACAAAAGAATGGAAATAGAGATACACGAGCAACAATTGCGGAGTTCGAGTCGGTCAGGTAATAAAACAGTGAAAAGTTACGGCTCAAAGAATGATGTCTTTTACATGTGCAGTGCACCCCTATGGTGTATTTATTCGGCTAATAACCATCTGGCAACAAATTTATCTGTAAGTTAGTGTGCTTGGCTGTTCTTCTTTATAGTAATATCAAGGCTGAGCTATAGATGTCTCATTAAATGCAAGTATTGACCAGCGTCTCACGTCGGTGGCGTAAGAACGAGTGATAAAAACATCATAGGATGACACCCCCATTAGACGCAACAGTAGCCGTAATGGCGCGACTGTGACACGACATGGAGACTTTAGGGTAATCCAAAATATTGCTATGCGCTATGCTTGTCTGTTTGGCTGTATCATGAGCGCAATGGGACACACAAACGATGGTGGATTGACCCCGAGTGCCTGCCCAAAAATGTTTTGTTATGATCTGAAGAATCGTTAAAAAGTGACGAACAATAAAATAATTTTATAAAGAGACCAATGAGAAAAGGAAATAACAGCTAATATATCAACGAGATTCGGCAATTTGAAACAGGTCAAACATGTTTGCTATTCCGAGATGATTAGTGTTACAATTCTAACAAATTTCGATTACTTTACAAATAATCAACTAAAAAGAACCTAAAATGATATACATTTAGAAGCTTGAATAAAATTACGCAACGCATCAAAGGAATTTCTCTGCCTATATTCAGAACAATTCGTGCAGTACAATTTATTCGTACCTTGTAAAACATGAATGGAAGTCTGTTTCTTAGTAATGAGTGTCTACAACATGCATATGTTGGCATTAAAAGGCGGAGATTCTTCATACTTATTCAAGAAATATATATTTTTCTCAGGGCTCACTCGGTCTCAAGTTCACCAAAATATTTCTCATCCGGACTCACTCATGCTCCGTCTCCCCACTCGATTTGAGCTTGCGTGAATCTGAGTGAATCGACTGATGAGTAAGTTTACCGACCTATCACTACGTGACAGAAGTAATGTTGAATAAATCTTACTTCGTCATAGAATTGACAGCGGGGAGGTACCGCTAGACCAGCGCGATGTAGATACAAGTTTAAAGGAGGGACAAAACATCGAAATCTTGTTATCATAGCATCCCATTCTTTAGATCGGCTGACTGAGGTTTTAATGTGAAGTTCACTCACTGATAGTCTTACTGCTTGCAATTGGATTTCTTTATGTGCATGTTCGGTGGTACAATAAGAACCCGGTCGGAAGACCGAAGCGTGTGACTGTTATTGCAGCGTACGCCTTTCTTTAGCAAATGAGCCTGTTTTATCGAGCGCATCAATGAGAATAGCACGAAAGCACGTTGCCAACTTTTGAAGGATTTTCATGCGAAGCACAATGAAAAGTTCGCCCAGCTACGCATAGGTCAGTTCTGGCCTCCTAAATGTACGCACAGGCACCTCAGCGTCTGTGTGCTAGTAATATCAGTTATTGAAGTATTATATCCCTAAACCACATTACGATTATATTAAATGCCCTAAATGAGGGCTTCGAAAATTTTTACCAGGTGGTAATATTTAACAAGGAAATAAAAATCGAACGGGCCTCGATAATTTTGGCCTCATCTTAATGCAGCCACCTGGCTGGGATATGATCCTGTTACCTTCGGGTCAGCAGCACTTCGGGTGAGCCGAACATTAGTGTTTGACACGCTCGTCCACCACAGGCCGTTTGTTTCAATGATGCAAACTCGCACCACTTGGGAATCCACCTGAAAGGTTTATCTTACTTGTGCTCTGGCAATGTGGAAATTTGTGGGCGTGACTATATTTCTTGTCGATTACAGGTGTTCTGGATGTGTTGACATTTACATAGGTCGTAATAAGGTGGTCCTTGACAATGGCAATTGTTGCCATTATGTTAGCACACCTACGTAACCCCAAGCATGTGCGAAAAACTTGAACTTATTCGCCATACAAATACCATGCCTGATCAATAACTCGCTAACTTGCTCCTACAAAGAGTGAAAGAAGAGTTTTGCAGTGTTGTACCGGGCAACCAGCATTCCATCTCCAGGAGGTTCTGGCTTGCAACCATGCCGCTATGCCCGGAGTGATTCCTGCTAAAACGTCCCATGCACATTTAAGCGCCGTTGATACACGAAAAGGCTAGCTTGTAATCTCGATTCCTCAAGCAGCGTTCATTGAACCTTTTTCATATATTGTATTCTAACCGAACGGATATTTTCACGAATGTTGCTGTGTCGGAAAGTTTGATGAACGCTTTTATTATTTCATCTCGACCAATCACTGTGAAGTTCAGAGCCTCACACGTCACGGCATCTACGGGCTTCAAGTTATCGCCCTTATAGCCGCGATGAAATTTGTTATGCAAGGATCTCTGGTAAGTGGGCTATATTCTGTGGCTCTAAGGCGGCTCTTCAGTGTGTGCGAAGTCTATGCCTCAAGAGCTACCACCAGTTATTGTCTGAAATCAATGAAATCAGTCATCGTGCCAATAAGGAAGCGCCTGACATACTCTTTCAATGGTCACCGTGTCACTGCGCTCATCTGGCGTGCCTGATGCATGATGCGCCCACGACGAAGCGCCCATACGACTCACAACCTTGTAAAGGGTCAACGCAGCAAGAGAACTACGCCACATCACGCATAATGTCCCACTTATGCCTTGCAATATTCCACTGTAGTCCACTCGACCCCAACAGTACCTCGCTTGATTGCTCAAATCACAGCTGCCATCAAAGACTTCACGACGTGACGCCACAATTCTGTGTCCGTTGTGGATCGGCGTAGCCCTTACAAACTCCTTTAGTTATCACATTGATACGGCCGACTCATCCAATTGTGACAACTGCAACATAAAACTCTTGGCCACGTCTTGTACCCTTTTCTTGACTTCGAACAATATCAGAGGACTCTCCAGTGTGCCTTCAGGAGACTAGATGAGAAGATACTCTGTGCGCGGTATTCAAAGATATCAGGTCAGAAAGGAACACGAGATATTCTACAATTCCTCAAACCAACCTCACAGAGTGACTACATAGAAACCTTGCACTGTGTGTGCTATGCAATCTGCCTCTCCTTCTCTCTCTTTCTATCTCTTTTTTATTTCTTTATTGCCCCCTCCTACCCACGTGTGGGGCAGGAAAGTGGACGTGGTCTAGTTAAGCTCCCTGCTTTTCTTCAATTCTTTCTCTCTCTCTTCTTGCTGCGCGCGAATGTGGAAAACGACCGCTGTCGCCATGCTGATAGAACTGACCAAAACGTTCAGCATAGGACAAACCTAATGAATTCAAGGCTCTTATTTGTTAGGCAGCAGTATAAAACCGCATTGCACTAAATATCCTGTTATATACTTGTGCCGTCGGCCGGGGTACTTCCATTTACTTTTTTGGCTCACCAGAAACATACGTAAGTAGTACTACACTAAGGCATTTTGTTCAACTGATAACTGATTATTTATCAGAGAAACGGTGGGAACACCGTAAGTGTTCTAAACGGCGATCAGATGAGCCACCGCCATTGAACGTGTTCGGAGGAGTGACAACCTGTATGCTGGTATAAGGACATGAATGGCCCTTGCAGGATGCATACCAACATACGGGCGCGGTATAAGACAATAAGATGGAATGAAGGAAACATATACAGGAAAGTGTACATTTGGGCCCGTTGTTTTATTTCGCGCATGCTTGCATATTTGAATGCGCAGCAGTGCAGCAGTGCAGCGTATGACGGGTTCACCTGGGATAGCGCTTTGCTCTACTGGTAGTCGAGCTGTATATCAGTGAGATTGGAAGAGCCATCCTTTGTTCCATACAAGTGATAATACTCTGTACTCTTTCGGAACCCTGCATGCCCTTCTACAATTGAGAGTACTTGATAAAAAGGAAGAAATGAAGGAAGAAAGAATGAGAATGCATAGGAAAACGAGATAAATAAAAAAAGAAAGAAAAAAGAAAGAACGCGCACTTCCAGGCTTCGTGTAATTGACCTGATGTAGGATTGTCAATTCTAGCCTCTCACCTGATATGCACGTTACTGCAAAGAGGCGCCTACTACCAAAAATTGTTTGTTTGTAAACACCCAAGTGTGCATCTATTCTGTACTTCATAAACAACCACTAGAATGTTATTTTCTTTTCTTTTTTCTTTCAATCATACGTGAGCACTGTATGGAGTTTGGTGTGCCATTGTTTCTGTTGCCTTGTACAAATGGGAGGTGGGGCTAGTCAAGCTGCTATAGCGCAGCTTTTTTCCTACTTTCCATGCCACAATTGTTTCCTGTTTGTGTAAATCACGGTGTATCGTTGTGGTGAAATAAATTTCAACTTTCAACTTTGAACTTTCAACTTTCAACTTCACACTCACCCTAATGGAGTGCCCGATGGTTACATCTCTTGAGCTTTCCAGGCCACTACTACTTGAAGCGACCGCATGGCGCGTTGACCAAATGGGACAGGTCTTCGCGCCTGCCTTTGGAAGCTTGCCAGGGCAGCTTCGTCAACGTGCACTACGTCCTGATTGCTCACGACGACGCAACATGGTAATAAAACAGGAACCAAGGATCCATGAGAAAATAAAATTTGACAAACGATAAAGGTAATGTTTTGCAACATTGCAAAAACATGCTCGATGATTTTATAGGTTCCGCTGATGTGAAAATGATTGCAGTAATAGTCACAAGAAACAAACTAAAAAAGTATTGGGGTAGGGGAGTGGTCTTTAGTAACGGAAGAGTGTTCGCTGAAGAGTTTGTAACATTTTCATTACGCACGCGCACGCCGAGCGTGTATGCGGGCTTTCGTGTGTTTGAACTCGCTTTTGCCACTAGGTTATTTCATATAACACTGTGCGCCATCAAATTTCGAACCCCATGCTAACAGTGCTGCACAAGTACTAACACCAAAAGCGATAATTTTTTTCTCGCTTTGTGACCTCAATGTTTCTATCTACACCTATGTGGGTTCTATCTTTACGTTTTAACCCCCCCCCCCTTCATTCTTTCTCCACCCCACACTCCTACCATCCTTATAAACCTCCTTTTCAATATTCACTTTACGGCCCTCTCTGTCTGTAAAACATTTGTTTTCCTTTCCTTTTCGCTGACGCACCATTCTCGCTATCCACTGCCTTTTATTTTTCATTGTTTAGCTTCAGGGTAGCTGCTCCTGGTCGAGTACGAGTTCAGAAAAACTGGGCGCGCGCGCTGGGCGCCCCGCTCCGTGTTGCTTGCCAGACGGGGGTTGGGGTCGAAGCTCGTGCGACCGATCGCTTCATTGTTCCCGAGGTATAGAGAGGCCGACGCACGAGCTCCCACATCGGATAAAAGTGCGCAGCATGGTTGGAAGCTGCATTTTGGCGTCATAGGGGTCACTACGTTTGTTGGAACATTCAGCGAAAACACGCAGGCAATGGAGAAAGGCGCGCGATTCAAGAGCGACTCGTAAGGCGAGCGCACGCTCTTAATTCGAGAGCTGCAGTCTTTATGGGTGATCTTCCGTTTAAACTTCTTACAACTTCTTTTCCAGCATAGAATACTACGTCGGCGTGAACAGAAACTTTTGCAAAACTGGTTCAAACCTCACTACGATGACTCGCACCTAAATGCAACGTGGCACAACACATCCACCTGAGAAACTTGCGGGAAAGCAAGGCTATGTGATGGCTGGATAGTTGTGCCACGGCAGTGGTTTGTGCCGGGTAGTGAAACTTCATCTCCCTAATGGCACCTACCGAGTGTCGGGAGCTACCAGGAGCGAGGTAGGTGTTGGCGGTGGGGTCCCCGAGGGCAGCGTCGGGTGACGCCGGCTGCCCTTCCTTCCTCCACTCCTTCCCTCTTTCAAGACGACGCCTGTTGACGGTAGCGCATTGCTCTCTTCATCTGCCGCTAGCTCGCGCGTCCTGCTTCCTTCGCACAGAAACTTTCAAGCGAATGAGTTCAATACTGGTGTTTCATCAAACTGCTCTCTATACCAAAATGTGCCGGAAGAAGCCTCTGCTTTGCGCCCACATTTCTTGTGGCTTGTTATTTATTTGAGTTTTTGGATATATATGTACTTGCCTCTCTGCCGCTTACAGGCCGCTTGTTATGCCTTCGTTTCCGTGTTTCAGCTGTTCGTGGCAGTCGCAGCTTTTGTATACGTAGGGTACTACGTAATAGGTTCTTTCCTTGCGCGTCATGTAAGTACGGCTCTTGCTTTTTTTTTCTTGCCCTGAAACACATGCACGGAGAGTGGCGCATGCTTATATACAGCGAATAAATGTTACGTGAGTATTCAGGTGCAGTGATACCTCCGATTGCGTTATATGACTGCTCCAACGAAGTTTGGGCTTTCATTTGTTTGTCTTTGTGGTTATTTAATTTTGTTCTGCGTCCAGGCTCTCACACTTGCCTCACTTTCATTTGTCTAACCAGGCTGAATGACAGCAGCTGCAAAGAAAGAAAAAAAGAAAGAAAGAAAGAAAGAAAGAAAGAATGAAAGAAAGAAAGGAAGACCCGGATACGGAAGAGGGGCCGAATGCTCCATCCATCACCCAACTGACGTCTCCTTGCCGCGTTGATTAGTGGCCGCGCGAACGGGCTGTCCCTGCCAGTAGATTCCCGAGGGATGAGTGAGGATAGAATGTGCCATCGGTAGGGGACACCTCGCAGCTTTATTGAGTGGCGGCGCGGTCGAATGGTGTTACCGTTAACGGTTCTTCTCATCTCTTCGTACAGGCTCTCTCACGAAGCTTCACAATTAATAGAAAAACATTTGCCTAATCTTTTTTCTGTGAGAGCGGGCATCTCCTCTTTTACGCTTTCACCCCAAGTTGAGGCATGCATATCTTCTCGCTTAATTGACGTAGGCGACTCGCGAAGTGACGCCGTGTTTCTACCCATGCCACGTGTCGATCTTACCGCATATAGGAGTCCCGGAAAAGCGTTACGGGTGCGTGCCAGGGCCATTTATAGCATGGGTGTGTTGCACCGAGATATTCACGAACGGCGTTCATTCGAAAAGTGGGATAGCGTATATATATATATATATATATATATATTTAGGCGCGACATTGCGATGTGTTGGGCATCAAGCCGAACTATGACATAAGAAAAACTTTCAAGATCCGTAAAGCATTCACCCAGGACTTTTCCTTCTGGTCATTGTGCTCCTCCCCCCCCCCTCCTCCTTTAAAAGCTTCTTCACTTACTGTGGCTTTGCATTGCCTCTGGAACCATAGGCAATGCAGCATTTCTGCATCTCTTGCCTTATTCGCTTTGCCTCCGAGATCGGCCCATATTTACCTAATGATTTAATGCGATGACATCATCCTGTGACCTAACACTGGCGTCATAATGGCATCGCACATCTTTGTCTCTGATTTAATTGCGACATCATCGGGTGCTGGGGATATTTAGCCTCCCCGAGATTCCGCCTACCCACACCAGCAATTTCGGCGTGTAATGGTGTATAAAAACCTCCGGCTTTAGTAAGTGTGGGTAAATGAATTTTCGGACATCATAGGGGAGCGTATATTAAAGCTGGATGCATTTTCAGCGGTTTTGAATAGTTTGGAAAAAACTGTAAAGGAAAGAACAAACAGCATGACAGGCACATCGAGACGGCCCACGTAGCCGCCCACGCGTTCACCGACCACGCTGGCGCCGGGCTGGACGAAGATAAGGCTTTGGGCGGAAGTGACGCGCCCGCTGCCTACAATGAAATAACGAAGCACTATCACCTTTCGTGGAGAGAGCATCTTCCTCCTCACTCTAACATGAATCGGCTTCAGGCGCTTTTTAGATTGATACAGATGAAGACAGCCCCAAATCTTCGTGCACTACATGCAATACACCCGAGGAAAAAATCTGGATGACGGGTGCCCCACATGCGGGGAGAACCTCTGCATTAGCACCTATAATCTGGGGGTGCCTTCAATCGAGCCCTGATTTCTCCGTGGTTAGGTTGGAGGCAGCCATCCTCAGCACTCACCTGGCCGAGCAGCTTTGAGCTGTCGAGCAGGCCCACGAAGCGGCCGCCATGCTTGGCCTGCTGGTTCTGACGTGAGAGTTGCCCACTGTACGCAAGGGCGCGTCCCGCAGGACTTAAATAACGTTATTTCAATCAATCATTCGATCTATCACTCCTCGTAAGCACCGAGAACGCATTAGGTGTCACCGAGTTGGCCCGGTTGTCTTTGGAAAGTCTTGCGAGAATTGAAGTCACTTTTTTGAGAAACGCAAACTTATGAGTCTAACCAAATGGGATAAAAAATGCAAACTACTCGGTGCAAACTACGCTTGCTCTACTGGCATCTGTGTAAAACGCAGATATGTTTTGAAAAGATAGCCTTGTGCCCAGTGACAAATGAGATTTCAGAAAAAATTTGGTTCTAATGACTGAATGAAACAGGTCTTTTTTAGTGTATGGCGCATAATTTCTATTCATAATATAGAGAACTGAGTACGAATATTGAAAAACTGAAGCGCGACGTTTTTGAAATGATAAGATCAAAAAGAAATATTGGAGTTTTGTGAACTCAGTACTTTAGGAAGTTTGACTTAACACACTTAATCTGAATTTATAGCTTACGAGAAATGGTGGTGGTGATTGGAATGCTGGTATAGTGGAAGCCCTATTGCTAAAGGGACATATTCCTACTCAAAAAATCAGGGTATACTCCGGCCTGAATATTCCCCATTTTAAGAAAGGGCCTAATTGAAATTTTTTTTAACCACACCGCAAACACACAAAAAGAAGAGACTCACAAGGGCACCGGTTACTCCTTGTGTTTTTGATGCACTTCAACAAAATTTCAATTATGAACGTAATCCAACCAGGCCAACTCGCCATCTTGCTGCAAGAAAGAGCACTCAAGATGATTCGTCGATCGTTGCCGCATGTCATACTCGTGCTTTTTCAGACGTGTCTTCAAGTAAGCTGCTCCACCGACGGGCTCACAATGGAGGAGCCTAAACATCACAGATATTTCCGTACTTTTAGGTTGGTGTACAATATCGCGTTTTTTTCTCAGTGCGTGGAACGAAAATTCTCGGAAACGAAGTACTTCTAAGAAAACACTTCAAGTCTTTTCAGCAGCGGTAAATAAGCACCAGCCTGCTCCGACGGGCGCGAACTCCAGACTGATGTCATCACCCGCCTTCGGAGAACATCGACCAGCGCACTATTGGGATCAAGTGGGTCGCGTAGGCAGGGCCTCCGCGGGTATTTTAAGTTGCGTCCGACTATATAGAGTCATGAAAGCTGTTCCTTGGAGAATACAGGCGGGCGGCGTTCGTTGCATTTGTTTTCAGTTTTAGATGGCATAGCCCGCCACTGCAAGAGGCTGCATATTAACGGTTTTTCGCCGTCATTCATAATCCTCGATGCACTACGGAAGGAACCGAAATGTAACAGCTAATGAGCTTGTGAATGATGCTCTACGTGAGGACCATTGATAGATGAACTTGATAAAGAAAGATACGGGTGTGATCCTTAAGTGTGAGTGTGTGTGAAGACATGCGCAAATTAGTGGTAAAATGATTGTGGAAAAAAATAAAGAAATATAGAGAACTGAGCTTGTTACTTTATGCAAAGAAATATAAATTGTGGCATTTGTCATCTTGAAGGCACCAGGCAGTCCTCTAATGGTGGTGGTTTATTTTTCCCTAAATACATCAGTTTATCAGCCGGCCCACTCCTCTCCATATCAGAAGTTCCCTTTAGCTCTGTGAAGGCTACAGCGTTCCTTAGTCAATAGGAAGGGTGATAAGCACCTCCACATGTAATGATAGACGTGTCGTCGTCTGCTCTGCGCCTCTCTGGAGTGTGCTTGCACACGCTCGGCGAGTAAACCGAACATAGTATGAAAAAAAAATGGCTGCTATCGTCGCGGCTAGTGCCGTTCGCTTCGAATTTAACAAGTCGTCAGTGTACGCTGCGTGACCCGTACAAAGTGATGCTGGCATTTGCTTTAGAACAATGTGCTAATGCTACGACAGTGCAATATTCATGACTATATTGAGCTAAGTTTAAAAGTCATTATCAAAATCTCTAGCAGGCGTGGCTAAACAAATGAACTATCTCTCAAATAAAGAAAAAAATTTTATGATTGTTTATCTGCACCGAAGGGGAGGGGGTAGATAGCTCAGAACGATGGCTTATTTCACCCTTCATTTGTGGCTGTGTGCGCATTGGGCGAATATAGCACATGCAAATTCGCATCCAAGCGGGCAGTCCCGTTTGCATGGGCACTGCCATGTTGCTTTGTAACCAGAGTTACCGGCTATTGCTGACACATTTTTTAAAGACACGCAACATCAATGAGAAGACGAAAAATTTTAATAGAGATCGATGCTAAATAACATGTGCTGAACAAGGGCGAATGCCTAAACCATGCCAATAGTATGATAAATCTATGTGGAACTGTGCTCGGCTGTGCAAGCGTCTGGCTTGCTTAAACCCCGTAGCCTCGGTAGTGCGGCACGGTAGTGGTGAGATGGAACATAAGTGTCACCACTCCCGCTGATAACGCACACGACCACGTGCACAGTGGCAGGAAGGCGTAGAAAGTTAGCCCCCATGCTGAGTTACTCACGTATGAAAGTTGGTGTTCTTCATATACGCCCCATAGACATTAGTGGCGACAAAATAGAGATGTTGGTTAAAAGACATTTGAGAATACTGGATTCTAAGATCTGAGCTTGTAATCAGGTTTCACTCGACGCAGGAAGTTATACCTTTCTGCTGGTATTAGGATAAATGTAAATTTATTTGACAACTTGAAATGTTGTTAAGTTAAGAAGTTATTATAGAGCGATAAGAACATGAGCTAGTGCGGTGATCTCTAGAGTAATGAAGATAACGGGTGCGCGTGGGTTGTATGCACGTGGGCCTCACCAGTTATGATAGTTAAAACGCGAATGCATAAGCTGACCAGGGACGTAGAAAGACTAGGGCATTATTTGTATGCGCTTTTAAGGCCACGCTAAATAATTTGTTCGTGTTCCACAGACGGCATGCTATGTGACCTGCCCAGTGGGCAGGAAGCATTCAGATACAACGTCTTGCCTGATAGGGTTGCAGGCAGCCGCCGACTCAATAGTGCACTCCTGTTCCATATAATTTGGACATGCCGCCATTGAGCGGGAGCGTAACTAGTACCGTATATGGTCATTCACTTGGGCCATCTACGGGGCGTGCATAACATGTGTAAAAGGGCAGTCCCTCAGATGGTACCGTGGAGTACTCCTGCTTGGAGCTATAGTGCATATGGCTCCTAAATTTGATGTAGCACTACAGCTTTTCATTCTATGGTTTCCTAATCCTTAACCATTTACAGATATCTGCAGGCAGGGTGACCTCTTCGCGCCACTGAGTCACTATATATCCTATAATGCAATGTAACACTATAATAACTTATGTTCAGATTTCACGGCTCTCCGTTCGTTGATAGATTACTGTGCGAAGGGACAGCATTGAATTACAATCGTTGTATACACCAACCCTGCCTATAGCACTAAACGCAAGTCAGCAGGAGGACTGCTTCGCAAAGCATAACCCGGTGACGGGTGCTCTACAGGACCCGTCAGTGATCTGTCACCATATATTTCGCCACACTTTTCCAGGTGGAGGCCGCTCAAGTCAGACCACTGCTCACGTAAGTGCCGGAGCGGCGAGATGTAGCCTTCTATGCATTTTTGACACAAAGCAGCCTCTGAGGACAAGGAACGAAATTAAATCAACGAAACAAAACAACTAAAAACACACAGTACATCGTTGAAGATCCGGAAGGTTTTGATTGAAGGGGGCCATCTCCGCATTGTCGACCCCATTGGTATTGAAATTTGCCTCTAACAAATGGCTCTTCTTCGGCGCGCTCCGCCTCTTTTGCCCTGCTCTGTCCCGACCCGATATAAATGACCGAACGCGTGGCGCTTTCCGGGGAAAAGGCACGAAGCGTACGTCGCCTCCTCCCTCGACGGCTCGCCGGGCATCTATCAATACTTCACTTTGTGGCAGGAAGGAATTTATCAGGGGCTGTTAGGATTATTAGATTGAAGAATGAGCGGATTTGGCTTTCGAGAAGAAGGGAGCGAGAAAAAAGACAGATTGGGGAAGACCATGGCCTACCCTGCGCAATGCATTATCTATACAATGCTCGATGTATGAATGCAAGGTTTGGGCCGGGTATCTGAGTCTGTTCTCACGACACTTGTCGGAAAACACTCGAAGGATGAAGAGACGTACTTCCGGTAAAAGACCCCTGAAGATGAACAGAGGAGTCAACCAGGACTAACGTTATACCATTTATTTGCCAAGTAACCCTGCCTAATAGACATTTTTGTTCCTCGTCAATACATGCCATCATTGGCATGTTTGCCGTCATCGTGCGCGACAGAATCGCCATCAACATCTCCTGCATGGGTTAAGTCAATGATGAATGTTTCAAAATCTCAATTTGCCACTCTTGCGTCGACTGGCAGCGCTGTTAACTTCTAGTAACTTCTTAGTTTGATCACAACGCCGTGGTTCTCTGACGTTACCGACTTCCTCTTCTATTGGTACCTACGCTGCAACATAATCATGTTGTCAGTAACAAGTCCTGCGCATTTAAGCTGGATCGAAAGTATATTTATTGACACCTAATTAAATGTAGAATCCCCATAACTCCAATTGGCTCCGTAGTCCACAGTGTCAGCTGTCTTTCTGTCTTTTAGCATCCAAATAACAAGACAGATGCATGGAAGCGAAACTTTATTGTAAGTCTTGAGGTGCCCGACTCAACGCCCAGTGGTCTGCTCGGACATTGCCACAGTCAGGCCAAGCCCGACCGCTAATTCACGGGCTCTCTAGATTGCCAACAGTTAAGTCCCGAACTCGGGGCTCTCGATAGTGGATAGCCCCTTGTCTTCATTTGAGTTGTCCGTACCCCGTAACGAGGGGCAACGCCAACGCGTATGGTCTAGGCTAGCGAATTCGCTGCCGACGGCTACAATGTTGCAAGCTTTGTTCCCCAAAAACTTCCCGTGGCCTCATTTACTAGCTCCTCATGTCGAAACTAGACACGCGTTTTATAGCTTTTTTTCAAGGGTAAGGAAGGTCTCTTTTTTGTTTTTCGCATAAAAGGAACACGCGTGAAGTACAAGGGAATGTTTTCATTTTTCTATGTATCTGAAAATAACATTTAATCGAATATATTTTGCCGAACACGGAAAGAAAATTGTCTGTGGGCTATTTTCTAAAGCTCATGTCCACCGATGTTATTAAAACACATTGGTGGACAAAACCGGATGTCATAAAGGGCCTGTGTTTGTAAACAGTGAGGGGGTCTATTGGAATAAATGTAGGGTTAAACTTCATGCAATAGAAGCAGGCCGGAATACAAACTCGTCCGCAGCAGTCTGCGAGTCGGTGTCTGGGCTCTATTTAACTTCTTGTTAGGGAGGAAAATGTTTCTCCTGCCAATGCAGAAGTTCTGTGTAACTTCATTGTATGAAATTGTTTTAATGAGATTAGTATTAGTTCATTTAGAAAAAATTGACAATCGAGAATTACTGTCAATTCATTTCTGATAATTTAGAAACTAAAAAGAAAACAAACGCGAGAACGCTACACATGCGGCAACGTCACCTTCAGGTTCCCTAGCCAACTCCTGACAGAGATCTCGTAGAAACGTCACAGGCTTAAACGACTTTTTTGTGGGAGCAATCACTTGTTAATGAAGTGCTGTCCCTCCGTATGAACGCTCCGGGTGCCGCAGGAGTTGGCGCGGTGCCAAGTAGATCACGCCACTGCTGCGCGTTGACGTCAAGCTCCCCCTCACAGCGCGTTTACGTCACTTTCTCCTTTGCCTATCACACGCTGGTCTCAGCACCCGCAGCTGCCGCCTCGTCCGTTCACCTGCAACACCGGCCATGACCACCACTCGCTAAACCGCCGACTCGTAGGTTCACGCGCAATAAACCTGACACGCGCCTAACGTACGCGCCGAAGCAGGTCTTTACATGTTCTCTACAAAACCTGCGCCATCCATCGCAAGAAACGAACCTTTGAGCGCTCACCGCAGTACCCGCGTTAGTACCGTTCAACCAGTGACGCCACCCGTGCGCAATGCTGCTGCTTCGCATCCTATTAGGGTTCCTTATGGGTAGATGGTCCGATACTTTTGCTTGTGCTCGTCAGATATAAGCATCCAGCCAAGATTTGATTAGAGGATACCTGTTTTGAATAAGTCAGTTGATTTGTCGACTAGACACAATCTCGCAGCATAGGGAAATGTAATATATCTGAATGTACCAATGTACGCAAATGTACATACACTTATACTTACTCTTAGTACGTGGGACCCCAACATGCATTTGATCTATGAGCCGAGTCTGTAGTATTTCCGTTTTTTCTGCTGAGTCCCAGTGAACAGTAAGCAACGATGCGACATTTTGCGAGTACGCGCTGCTTCGTCAGCACGCCTAGTCCCCTGGGTGCGCGCTTAACCACTTTTGCGCAGTGCCAGCCAGCTCCTCGAGACTTTGTGTATAAGTCAGCGCTCGTTCGCGCTGGTGTCGGGCGCTTCCACAGCGTCTTCTGACGGACTTGATCGGATTGTGGTAGGGTTTTACGCTCTCTTAGATCAACTGTGTCACCGTCACTTGTGGCCTGTTCGTTGATGCCCTACCAGTCAGCCCTGGTCACAGGTCAGCGAGAAGAAGCGAATCTCACTCAAACCCTCTCAAGGAATACATCTTGTGCTGTGGACTTGCTCGCACTCAGACTCAAAAACGATGCACGCATCGCCATGGAGTGCATCTTGGCGAATCTCGGCAAGTAACCATACGTTGGCCTAGCGTTATATATATATATATATATATATATATATATATATATATATATATATATATATTCATTTATTTATTTATTTATTTATCCGAGAAGGAAGTTCAGGCTGTCCCCCGGACTACGGATAAGGAGAACTCTGGCAAAGCTTCTTGCGCACCAAAATAACACGTGTTGTTTACATATTTACAAGAGTTCACAACCTATGAGTAGAGAGGCGCTTTTACATGAGCCACGAGACGGCTGGCGAAAGCCAGAGAGAGAGAAAGAGACCGCTCATAGCGCACACGTGACGAGCTATTTATAGCTCCAGTCAGTATAATGCACTGCGCCGTGTCGCCAACCGGGAGGCACAAATAAGCGCTTTATTCTTCCTCCAACACTCACTATATATGTAGTCCGTGCATGCGCTTCTCGTCGAGCGTCTTTCACAGGACGCGGACTGTGTGTAGCGGCAACGCCGACGCACGTTCGTTTGGGGCGAAGGCGAGCGAGCTTTCCCGTTGCGTGGCAGTGCCATCTAGTGGGTACTGGAGTATTGCGGCTGGCTATGACGTGGCAACGGACAAGCCTCGATTATAAGGATCTTCGCTCCTGACATTACTCAACCGGACTCGCTCAGACTGAGTGAGTCGACTCACGAGTGATTTCAGCGAGCCATGATCGTGATTCACTCCGCATCTAATTGTCGAGCTCACGGCTGCTACTGCTAAGCGCCGTTGGCTTCTAGCGTGCGTGCGATCAGCAGATGCATGCCCTGTTTCGCCGGGAGTACACAGCGGCCCCCCTAGTTTTCTGCGTTCCTGTATAAGCAGCGACGATGAGCGCTATTAAATTGGATTGGATAAACTTTTATTTGGTCCTCCAAAACACAGATCACTGTGTTGCGGGCAGCTCCCACGTGGGGACTGAGATGCCAAGCTCCTCAGCCACCTCGCGGGCTTGGTGGACAGCCCAGAGCTGATCTGCCAAGGATGAGCTGCGGATTGCCGCCTCCCATCTGGCAGAGGTGATGTTCGATATATGAGCGAATTTGGTGCACTGCCAGAGCATGTGTTCTAATTAAGCTATTTCCCCACAATGTGGACAAATATTACTTTGGTATAGTTCAGGGTACATGATGTGTAACATTTTCAAAGTAGGGTACATCCGTGTTTGCAAAAGCCTTAGTGTAAGTGCTTGGGGCCGGGTTAGATTTTTGTGAGGTCGAGGGAAAATCCTTCTAGACAGGTAGAAATGTTTAGTGAGCTCGTTACATGTTGTAAGAATTTCCCGGTTATCCCCTTCACCGGTAGAACGCATCCCCGGAGAGGCGCGGTTGGAGAGTTCTCGCGCCGCCTCGTGTGCTGCTTCATTGAGATTGGGAGGGGAATCGTTTATTTGCCCAAGGTGAGCTGGGAACCAACTCAGAAGATGATGCGTTATGTTCTTGCCTTGCAGTATTCTCAACGTTTGTTCAGAGACCGTCCCCTTGGCGAACGCCCGTAGTGCTGCCTTGGAATCACTGTAGACGACTTCAACGTTATTCATCTTGAGTGCTAAGGCGATGGCCACCTGTTCCGCAATGATTGGGTCTTTCGTCTTGACCGTCGCTGAGTTGACGACATGGCCAGCCCCATCGACCACCACTGCCACAAACGCTTTCCCAATGGCGTAGGAAGCCGCGTCAACAAATACGACCCCTCGTTCCTCATTTGAGACTTGACGAAGTATAGTCCTGGCCTTCGCTACTCTTCTTCCGATGTTGTGTTCTGGGTGCATGTTTCTTGGTATAGGAGACACCGTGATATTCTCCCTGATGTTGTCGGGGATATCATTGTAATTGTGCCTGATTGCCATTGGGTGTTGTCCCAGCTCCTGCAGGGTCATTCTCCCCGACCATGTTGTAGATAACCTTGCAAAATGTGCTCTCTCTTGGGCTTCTGCTATTTCTTCGAGCGTGTTGTGAATGCCAAGCTCAAGCAGACGCTTGGTGCTGGTATGTATGGGTAGGCCCAGGACTTTCTTGATAACTTTCCTGAGGAGCACATTCCGTGTCTCGGACTCTGCTCTTGACCAGTTGTGCATTGCTGCCTCGTACGTGAAGTGGCTTAGAACAAATGCATGCATCAACCTGATGAGGTTGTCTTCCTTGATCCCATTTCTTTTGTTGGCCACTCTGCGTATGAGGTGCACCGCACTGTCCGTTTTCCAAGTTAACTTGGCTATAGATTTACTGTTGGCGCTGGTAGACTCTATCAGCATGCCCAGGACTTTGATGTAGTCGACCCTCAGGATGGAATCCCCTTGATTTGTACGGAGGTGGATGTCTATCTGGTTTAACGGCTTCCATCCCCTGGGTTTCGGTCCCCGGCGTGCAGTCCTATACAGTAAAAGTTCTGACTTACTCGAGGAACACTTGAGCCCAGAAGGACGAAGGTACTCTTCTACGGTGTCAATCGCCTCTTGCAGGGCGCTCTCAATCTGCCCCTCGCTTCCACCTGTGCACCAGATGATAATGTCATCTGCGTAGATGCTGTGCTTCAATCCTTCAATGCTCGATAATTTCTTTGACAGTCCAATCATGGCAATGTTGAACAGCAATGGTGAAATCACTGCCCCTTGCGGCGTGCCCCTTGCTTCTAGTTCGATTGCTGCGGTCTCGATATCTGCAATCTTCATCACGGCTTTCCGATCTGTAAGAAAGGACCATACGTAGTCATAGAAGGCTTTCCCCAGACCAAGCTTGGAAATTGCTTCGAGTATGAATGAGTGGTGGATGTTGTCAAACGCTTTTTCTAGATATAGGCACAGAATGGCTCTCACGTCTCTCGTTTCGTTGTCGATGACCTGGTGTTTGATAAGCTTCAATGCATCTTGTGTGGATAGCCCTGCCCTGAATCCAACCATGTTGTGTGTATATATGTCGTTATCTTCCAAGTACTTGTTTATCCTGTGCAGTATGGCATGTTCTGCAACCTTGCCGATACATGATGTCAAGGATATTGGCCTCATGTTGTCTAAGTTAGGAGGCTTTTCTTGCTTAGGAATGAGGATCGTCCTGGCCAGCTTCCACTGCTCTGGCACCCTGCCTTCTTTCCATGCTGCATTGATCATATCCTTCAGGGTTTCAATTGAATCATCATCAAGGTTACGAAGGGCCTTGTTTGATATACCGTCCGGGCCAGGGGCCGACCTGCTGTTGAGATCATGCAAGGCTCTTCTGATCTCCTCGATGTTAAAGTCGCCCTCAAGGCCTGGATTGGGCCTGCCCTGGTACTGTCTACTTGGTGGTGCCAATCCTCTTTTGATTGGGAGGTACTTATGCACGAGCCGCTGCACAACTTGCTGTTCTGTAGTGCACCCTCTTTGTGCAAAATTCGAGCAATAACATGCTTTTGATTTGCTTTGGTGGTGTTTTCGTTGAGGAGATTCTTTAGCATATTCCATGTCTTGCCATTGCGCATCTGACCATCGACACAGTTGCAGATTTCGTCCCATTGCTGCCTGGATAGTGCGTGACAATGTTCCTCGACTGATCTGTTTACCTCAGCTATCTTCTTCCTCAGTCTTCGGTTCAGGCGCTGACCCTTCCAACGGTTCAGTAGTGCTTGCTTTGCCTCAAGAAGATGAGCGAGCCGGCTATCCATTCTTTCAACCAGAAAATCTGTGGTAATGGTGGAGGAGACAGATTTGATGTCATATTTATTCTGTTTGACCCACTGCTCCAAACCTTGTCTGTGGCCATCTTGTTCCCTTTCCATCCTTATCTACCTGAACTTATCCCAGTCTGTGAAGTGGAATTCTCTCTGCTTTTTACGCTCCACGGAGAAGGAATTGGCAAGAATGCAGTGGTCACTCCCTAGGTCTACAGCAAAGTTCATCCACTGGGCCTTCTTGATGTTCCTTACAAATGTAAGGTCCGGGGTGGAATCCCAGCAGCAAGATGTACCAAGCCTTGTTGGTAGGCTGGGGTCTGTGATTAGGGTCGATGAGCGCTAACAGAGTCAACTATTTGAGAATGGAAACGCCACGTATAGTCTCTGGGGCGTCCCTATATTGCAATCAACTATCCCATCATGTGGTTTGTACTTGTACCATGATCGCACAACTTGTCGTCGTGACCCCACTGTACTCTCAAAAATATCGTGGAGTCCTGAAGGATTTCGGTATGTAAATGCTAAGAATTTATTTTTATGGTAACATCAAAAACAATAAAAAGTCATTTTGCTGTATGGCGTATTCAGTTGCGCGTGATACTATTTGTATGTGTCTGTGTGAATTGACTGCTATTATTTTACTGTAAAAATACAATGTCAGTCAAACAAACGAAAAGACGTAATGATGTAGCAAATCCCATAAACCTAAAGGTACGCCAAAAGTACTGCATGGTGCACGAAGCATTACGAAAGCTTGAAATTTTAGCTAGTCTCCTAAATTGTCTTCTGTAATTGGCAACAAAGCATGAAAACTTTCTGTTTCATCTGAGTACAAAAGAAAAGTACGGATAAAGAAACTTGGAAGTATTATGTGCTAGAAGAATGAACTGATCAGGAGAAACGTCTTAGCAATATGTCCCAATTTATGAATGCATCTACTACGAGGATGAGATTAAAAATCAAACTTGTGGGATATATTGATTTGATTGATTTATGGGGTTTAACGTCCCAAAACCACCGTATAATTATGAGAGACGCCGTAGTAGAGGGCTCCGGAAATTTTGACCACCTGGGGTTCTTTAACGTGCACCCAAATCTGAGCACACGGGTTTACAACATTTCAGCCTCCATCGGAAATGCAGCCGCCGCAGCTGGGATTTGATCCCGCAACCTGTGGGTCAGCAGCCGAGTACCTTAGCCACTAGACCACCGCGGCGGGGCCTTGTGGGATACATTGGAAATCAGGTTTACAACACGGAAGTTATTATAGGGCGCGCCGTAGCGGCAAATTTTGATATAGAGTTACGATCGTCAGTTACAGATGACACATTTGTAGATAAAATCAACACTCAATAATGTTTTTCGCGCTAAAACTAATTATTTAGCAGTTATAATATGATACCCATAAAGGTTACAGAAGGGGTGTAACATAGGGGAACATACACATGAAGTAAAGCGATGTCAGTTTACACAGTGTACGCCTACAGCCAGGTTTACACTGCAAAGTTTAACAGTATTTTGTAGCAGTGACAAACTAAACTATACAAGCATATTCGAGAACTATGTGACATGCGTAAATTATATTTCAGTTTCAAAATCGTCATATCTTGCACGATAACTTGAGCATAACAAAGCTAATGTCCATTTTCCCACGTTATACTAGACCATTCCCGCGTTTCCCCCATAAAAAATGCGACTGGTACCGAACCCATGACCTCTCGTTCACATCGCAGCAAAGAGACGTATCGTGCGCCTCGTCTGTTGGCCGGCAATAATTCTCGTCAGCGGCGTTTGACAGAAATGCCTATAGAAAGAAAGACGACGGGAGAGGAAACATCAAAATAGATTTTTTCCCTCCTGCACCGTTCGACCGAATTCAGTGCGTCGCGAGAGCGCCGCATACATCACCCAGTTTGTGTAATGGGAAGAATAAACGCCGCGCTTCCCCGAACCGGCTTTGCATTCATTCATGTCCCTTTCGCTGGCGGCGTACACTCCATGCCTCGTACGTGACCTCGGATGCCTCGGAGCTCTCTCTCTTGTGCGCGCAGTTTTTGTTTTCGACTTACCCGTGCCACGCCGTTTTGATTCTGGTTCCGTAGTACATTTATTTGCATTGTATACTCTTCCCCCACCTCCCCTCTTCGTTCTTGCAGCCGTAGAGCTTGCGTATATCTCCGAGCTTGCCTATACATGCCGCGTCGTCCCAATATCCCGGAATTGGCTCCACGCACGCAGCCGCGCGGTTTTGTCATTGACACGCCGTGATTGAATTATGTTCCCGTGTAATCGGGTTTAGACGACCGTGGCAATTGCATGAAAAATTCACGAAGCGTGCTCGGACCACACATACACGCGGAGAACCACGATCACGCGCGCGCTTCTATTCTGCGTCTCGTCTTCCTTTTTTTTTCTTGCGCGGCATTTCTTCAACCCACGTTGTAGGATCGGCTGACGTATTTATGCCCAAGGAAAGTTTATCCTCGCGGGCTTTAGACGTTTTCTGACTTTATTCGTGTAGATCTCGGCTTCTATCCGTGTTTGTGTTTGTTGTACTTCTTTTATATTGCTTGCTATGAAATTAGTTCGCCCGCTTGTCTTGGTGCGTGCGTCTGTTTCGAGGATTCTGTCAGGCCCAAGCCTACCGGTCAAATCTTGGCCAACCGCTCACATTTCTTTCTGCGTGTTTAGAGGTCCATAACATAATTCCAGTCTCCACTTGCCTTCGACTTACAAGAAGAAAGCAGCTTGATGCTGCTAACAACTCCATCATAGTCGCAAGAAAAGTAAATCAAAACAAAAACAAAAGGATTGGCCGAAAAGAAGTGAAAAGAACGCCGTATGATAGATGCTAGCTCGGAAGTCAATGGATTTTCGGAGCCAATCATTCCAGACAGGATTAACGGCCGCATGGCTTTGATAGGATCCGAGTCAAGCCAAGCTAGTTTGGTGTATATCTAGCTCTTGTCTATTTCGCTTTTTTTCCCCTTTAGTCCGAAGAAACTCTCTCAGATGCTGTCCATCTTTGCACCGAGAAAGATTCCGGGCCTCAGCAGTTCGGATTGCCTTCCCTATGATGAGTGTAGTAGACGGCGCGAATCTGTCTTTATGCGAACGTCTCGAGTTTAGGCTTTGGCTCACGTGTAATGTTAGTATAATACTGACAAGTTTAAGCACGCATGCATTTTCTGCTCGAAAGAGTGCGTAAGAAGCTATTGCGCAGTATATACGTTTCATGAGGTTTTCGGAATCCAGATGCTCTCGAATTTGAAACGCACGACAACGTTTCATATTGCCAAGTTATTTTTTGGATAGATGTTGAGGCAATGTTAGGATAGCTTAGTGATGTTTATGAACCCGGATTGTTATTATCATCAAATAAACGAGTTGCCGAGTGTCAGAACGTGCTAAAATCAATCAAAATGCGTTTTATCATAGATGATCTGTCGCGGAAGAGGCACGGTTTATCTTCATTATGAGCTACCACATTAGTGATTCCCATCTAGGAGCTTTATAAAACTTCTGAATAAATTATAACTTTCTCGGTTCCGAGCATTCGTAGCAATAAAAAAGTGAAAAAAGTGCAATAAATATGTAGGCGCCATACGAAAAGAGGCTACACTTGCAGTCTTTGCCCTGGCCCTATGTAACGCAAGCTACTTCATTTCAAATATTAAATTTCTGTAAATTCACTACCATAATCTACTCGGCATAGTTCAGTGATTTACAGCATGCAATTTCTCTGCTGAGCAAGTACAACGTGGTCTGCACATGTGGAATTTTAAAGTCGGGGCTGGATGATTGATCACAGTCCCACGACGTATTTAGGCAAGTTTCATCCGGCCTTAGAGGCCGGATATACGGGCCTTAAAAACCGTGTTCTAGGCACCAAAAACAGGTAGGCAAAATACTGTTCAAGGCACCCAAAATTGTAAATATAGGCACAATTAGATTTAGGAAAATTCTAATAATCGAACAAATACGTGGGGTATACGACAGAAAAGCAAACAGAAATGTTTTTGTTTATGATGGTACAAAGGCGCGAGTGGTTTGGCATATCCATTCAGTTTTTTTCCCCGCGCGGTTTGCCGAAAACGGTACCTCTTTTTCTTGTCCAGCATGGTGAGTAAAGTGTCCGCCGTCAAATAAAACCACTCCTGAGTCTCGTTTTTTTTTTCGCATGTCTGAGGAGGGCAACACAGGAGCAACTAGCCAGAGTGGTAATAGGCCAATTCGGTCTTTTTGTCTCGTATTAACCTGGTCTAACAGCAAAAAGTCAATTTCCCTTCTGTCTGTGAATGCCTTAGAGGGCCCTTTCATTAGGTTTGAGAAATTTGAGCAGGTAAGAGGAATACATGCGCTGGGCGCTCGCGATCTCATCTGTTCGGATATGCAACGCTAGCACCCCAAAAAGAAATGAAATGTCAGACTGAACACCGCTTGACCTTTATCTCATGGTCACACGCCCCAACACGATGGAGGTGACGTATACAACAAAGAATGGTCCGGCGTACGTCAAAGTAGCACGTGACACTGCGAGAATTATTCGAGGCGACGTGTGTAATTTGCGCTGTCTGTTGCCTGAATAGAAGTATTAAAGTTGATAAAGATACCAAAACGTACAAGCAGAAGCTATGCGCATTATTATTACTTTTTTAACTTCGTATCGAGCGAGATGCCACACTAAGCTGCCTTCATTTTGTTTGCATTGTGTTGTCACTGCTTTCGCATCGTGCCGGTGCCAGCATTCAGGCTTAGCATGTTTTTGGACCCTTAGAACAGTTCCAGCAGTGCGACGCTGTGTATCGTGGTGAGGACACATGATCCATGCCAGCCTCTCCGAACGTACGCGCACAGAGGTATGCATCCCACAGAAACAGTACGATAGAGAAAACGTCGAAACGACACAACACCGCTTGCGTGCACGACCTGGCATGTTCATGCCATGCGTTTGCAGGACCTTGCGTGTGCAGGACGTGTTCATGCGGCTGCTTCGTGTGATCTTCCGGCTCTGAGTAGCTGCGATAACGAATAACGAAAAGGACAGGGAAAGAATTCGGCTTTCACCATTTTACACCAGGCGAGTGGCAAATGTTTCAAGGTCTCCTCCTCGGATTATGCTTACGCGGCTTTTAATGAACCAATTAATAAATTATAGTAGTGCAAAGATTTTCATTGGGCACGCAATAAGTTCCAGTGTTTATGTAAAATTTCTCTTGTGACCTAGTGAAGCACCGTTTAAATGACAAACAAAAGAAAAATCACGTGGACACGTTTTTTTGTGCGTGTATGTGTGTACACTCTACTTTCCCCAGTCAAGACTCCATGATTTCGCATTCATCCTCCATCTTCCTGCGGCTGCACAGAGGCACCACCTGTTCTCTATGTGTGCGAGCAGACGACACGACGTGGATGAATACACGTGTAGAGGATAATCTGACTTTCTATTGGCAAAGAGGCCTTGAGGCTTCACAGTGCTGAAACAAGCTTATGTAATGGAGTATAGGGATCGACCCATATAGTTAACATAAATATCAGTCTCCAAGAATACTCGACAGCAAAATTTGAGGTTATATAGCACTCTTATAGACAACGAGTCCGAAAATAGGCATTTATACACACTCATTGGAATTTAGACACAAACATCAAACATAGCCATTTATAGGAACTATAAAAACACAATAAAAACTGATTGATTTGATTGATTGATTTGTGGGGTTTAACGTCCAAAACCACCAAATGATTATGAGAGACGCCGTAGTGGAGGGTTCCGGAAATTTCGACCACCTGGGGTTCTTTAACGTGCACCCAAATCTCAGCACATGGGCCTACATTTCCGCCTCCATCGGAAATGCAGCCGCCGCAGCTAGGATTTGAACCCGCGACCTGCGGGTCCGCAGCCGAGTACTTTGGCCACTAGACCACCATGGCAGGGCAACAATAAAAGCTCTTCTTAACCTCTAATTCATGCCCAAATATCGAAGTTGCACAGTATGAACACAAAAATGAAAATAGGCATTTGCCTATAATCAAGTCTCTTGCAAGCACACCGGTAGGGTGTATCTTCTACGCCATAAATTACCCAGAATATTTCTGTAGTAGGGAGGCATTATTTGTCTTATTTTTGAGCTCCACACGTGGTACACACCTATTGGAGGGGATTGTCCCACCATGGTGGTATAGTGGCTAAGGTGCTCGGCGGCTGACCCGCAGGTCGCGGGATTGAATTCCGGTTGCTGCGGCTGCATTTTCGATGGAGGCGAAAATGCTGTCCACCCGTGGGCACAGGTTTGGGTGCACATTAAAGAACCCCAGCTGGTCTAAATTTCTGAAGGCCTCCACTACGGCGTCTCGTATAATCATATGGTGGTTTAAGTACGTTAAACCCCACATATAAATCAATCTGTAGGAGGGGATTGGCCCCATAGCCTACGCTATAGCAATTATGCTATACTTCGTCATTCTTGGGAGAAGCGTGGTACTTGCTACACTCTTGGGGAGAACTTCGTGCAATATTGTAGGGCCGAAGCTACTTACGCCGTGGGTCACATTTCCCGCGTCGGCGTAGTCGTCGTTAGCCGTAGATATTAGAGTTCAATCAGTCAAAGGACCAAGCAGGATTTCCTACCGGCTACTCCACAATGGACCATATTCATACTATCAATCAGGTAATATGGAAATGCGCTGAGTACAACCAACCCCTATGCATAGCTTTTATAGGTTACAAGAAGGCGTTTGACTCAATCGAAACATCAGCAGTAGTGCAGTCACTACGGAACCAGAGCATCGAATAACCCTACATAAACATACTGGAAGAAATCTACAGAGGGTCTACAGCCACGATAGTTCTTTATAAAGAAAGCAGGAAGACATGATTGCTTTAATGCTATTCACCGCGTCTTTACAGGAGGTATTCAGGACCCTAGACTGGGAAGAGTTAAGGGTAAGAGTTAATGGAGAGTACCTTAGTAACCTGCGATTCGCTGATAACATTGCCTTGATGAGTAACTCAGGGTACGAATTACAGTTCATGAATACTGAACTGGACACGGAAAGCAGAAAAGTAGGTCTGAAAATTATTATGCAAAAAAACTAAAGTAATGTGCAACAATTTCGACTGACAACAGCACTTTGTGATACGTGGAGAGGCGCTGGAACTTGTTAAGAAGTGTGTCTGCTCAAGACAGGTAATCAGCGTGGAGCCAAACCACGAGATTGAAGTGACCAGAAGAATAAGAATGGGGTGGAGCACATTTGGCTAGCACTCTCAAATCATGACTGGTAGATTGCCACTATCCCTTAAGAGGAAGGTATACAACAGTTGTATCTTGCCAGTGCTTACCTACGGAGCAGAAACCTAGAGGCTTACAATGGGGGTTCAGCTTAACGTGAGGACGACACAGTGAGCAATGGAAAAGAAAATTATAGGCGTAACTTTTAGAGACAAGAAGAGAGCAGAGTTGGTCAGGAAACAAACCAGGGTTAAGGATATCATAGTGTAAATCAAGAAAAAGAAATCGACATGGGCCGGAAACGTGGCACGTAGGCAGGATAACCGGGGGTCATTAAGGGTAATTGACTGGATTCTCAGAGAAGGCAAATGCACGAAGGGGAGACAGAGAGTTAGGAGGGCTGATGAGATTAAAGAGTTTGCGGATATAACGTGGCAACGGAAGGCACAAGACCGGGTTGATTGGCAGATCATGGAAGATGCTTTTGCCCTGCAGTTGGCGTAGTCAGACTGATGATGATGATGAAAAAATATGCCTGAGGTTTTTGTAATCTGTTGGAACAATTTACGACCCACTCATTAGCCAATTCGCATTGTGTGATGCTTGGTGGTTTTTGGCTCTTGTAAAATGCTTTAGTACTCGTGTTAATGGGACTCCTTTCCCGACATAATATCTGCCTAGGGTCAGTTTGCAACACAGTTTCAAACGCTGTCATGGCTCAGTGTTAGAATATTGGGCTGGCACGTATAGGACAAGGGTTTTATTCCAATCGTATCCGTGGTGTCTTTTATTTACATTGTTTTATATCTTTGCGTAATAGTGGTTGGGAACACCACAGGCGATGGCAGTGGTGGCGCACTGTACTGTGGCGTCAATAATGACCCCTGTTGTAATCTCATAACAATTATCTCTGCAAAAAAATGGAGGAAACGGTTGACTGAGGTGTGTTCTGAATCAATATGCTCGCATAATCAGCAAACTGGCTACGCGTTGAGCAATGAAAGGCTGCGCAAGATGAATAGACAAAAATGAAAACCATTAAAGCAAAGAACACATGATCTAGCAGGAAGCAACTTGCCACAAAAACAACGACAAGGGAGCACCCATAAGTAATCTGTAAGTCGAGTCCAATGTGAAGGGTCAAGCTTGACCATGCGTTAAAATGTTATCACATGATAGTCGCTTAACGCAGCTAGCATGCTAGCCAGAAAATGCGATTTTTCTTGGGGGGGGGGGGATTATACTCAATATATGTTCTTGTGTGTTTATTTGTTTTCGTGTATATACGCATGTAACATTAATAAATTTTATGGGGGAGTAGAAGGGTCAAACTTCCTCGCTATCCTCTCTCTACTTTTCCTGACCTACGCCAGAGAACGTGGCACATTGCTACGAAATATCAATGCGAGAGCGTTTTCTCGAATCGATTCTTCAACACGACAATAGCCATTTTGCCGTCATTTGACTCGGACTGACGCTATTGGGATTTTAAGGTTCACGAGCTTTTTCATGAACTTCCCTCGACGATGCGTGCTCTCTCATGTGCTTATGTGCACCCACAAGTTGTCAATGAAAATGTGTGTTTTAGATGGTCTTTTTTTTCGCGTAACCTACAAATTCGCATGACGTTTATTTGGATGCCGCATCACCACAGGGTAGGGGGAGAAAAGAATGATGTAGGCGACCGGTGTCCCTAATGGACGCTGGTCAGTCAATCTGCTTCGAGGGACATCCATCATTTTCCACCCAGATGTCCAGCCGTTATTCTGCATGGGGCATGCGACTGTTGTCAACTCGACGCCGAGAGCCGGAGGCTCGATGGCCCATACAATAATCTTACTCCATAGTTTGCCATATGAGTTCATTTTCTTGTTAGCGATATGTGTTTCGACAGTCAATACAAATTCCAAGGCAAGAGAGCTCACCGAGGGCAGCATGAGAAAATCCCAATGCAGAGAAAGTTAACGAAGATCACATAACAAAGAAGTCAGAATAGTTTTTCAACCCCGAACGACAGATGACCCGTCAGCGTAATCGGTCCAAACTTAATTTTCTTGCAGCCGCAAAAAGCACAAACTTATCGACTATCGGGTGAACACGACTGAGTATATATGGGATGCTGACGCCATTCAGCTGCTGTTGTCGCAATTTGACAGAGAACATCCAGCAAACTGAGACGGACGGCTGTGGTCGTCCCCGGTTTTCAAACGCCCATTATCTGGTGCGTATACGACAAAAGACACAGAAGAGAATGAAATGCTGTTATTGGATATGTGCTCTCGTTTTCTTGATCACGATCTGCTCTTTATTATTTATATTTAAACACACAGAACGACTATTATCTGCAATTTCGGTTTACTTCGAGAATAGACGTAAAGACAGCGAGCATCGCTCAAGCGTCAAAAGCCAAGCGAAAAATGGCCTTCTTCGATTTAATGGCGCCCTTTACACTTGATTAATCGGGAAGGCATTGTTAAGGAAGTAAAATTTGCTCATTTTTTTCTTGAGATCACTCATTCCGTTTATCATCTTGGCTCTCGGATAATTATGAGGCTGTGGATCAAAGAACGAGCTCGTGGTGGTAGTACAGTGGTTAAGAGGAAGAAAAAAAAGTGCTAATTTCTGCAGCATGTGAGGGAGCCCGGCGAAGTGCCTTCAGGGGTGGAAAAGGGGGACACGAAAAAGAGGTCAGTGGTCTGTGAGAATAAGTGTACTATATGTGTTGCATATCGTGTTTTACTTTGAACCATTTTTTTAAAAAATGGGGCGCTTCGGCATGGCTAGGCTCCAGGCCCCCATCTCCTCTCGCTGAACCTAAGACAAAAAAATTCAGCTCTCTCTTTCTTCTTCAGCAACAACACACAGAAGATAGGGTTGTTGCCTAACAAACATGAGTAATATAGGAAACGATTAACAGGGACATAAAAGAAAGTAGTGGCATACATTTAAAGGCTCGTTGGTGCACCCTCTCAGAAACAAAGAACTGCGCAAAAAATAATAACACGCAGCACACGAAAGACAGAGAACCTAAACCTGCGCAAGTGTTCTCGTCTTTCATTTTTATGTGCTGTATTTTTTTCCCAATCCTTCGTTTCGGATGTCATAGAAACGCGGATACTTTCAATTATTCTCGCGCTTGCTATTAGCATTTGAACACAAGTTGCTGAATTCAAAAGGAGACTTAAACGCGCTTTAAAGACCTCGTAGACAGGAGAATGACAGACAAGCTTTCAAGCTAGCGCGTTTCAATGCCTGAAAGAGCGCTATAGAGGGACTCCCGGATGTCCGGGGTGGATTCATGCGACCTTAAATGAAACGTCACTCATGACGCCGTACCACCAGGGAACGGAAACGATATCTTTCGGCTGTTGTATCAAAATAAGGTCGCGGCGATGTACTGAACTGTAATACAGCGAGGCGAGATCGCGCTGCGAGTACTATCATCATCATTAGGAAGACGCATTTAATTGCTGCTGGTTGGGTGACCTACTGCTCGTTCGCGCTGCCGCGCAGCTCGGTCACTGTGGGATTTTGTTCTTTCTCGTTACTAAAATGCGGTTCGCGTGCGTAATAATCGCCAAGTGACCAAACTGGCTCTGACTGAAAAAAAAAACGTTAATGAAGTAAGGTTTACATCGTTTATTGCTAGTGCCCAAGCCGGTACAACCAATGTATATACTGACGTCCGAACAAAACATGTCACTACTACATATGTGTAAAGACACATAACATGACAAAACATGTCACTCTTTACCTATGAGTAAAGACTCTTGAAAATTGAGAAACATATGCGTGTAACTGAACGCCCAGATCGTTGAATGAACGTCGTTTTCATTGAGTTGCGGCGTTCCAATTTCATGGCGTGGTTTCAGGACAAGGGTCTGACAGCTATGCGGCGTCTGCTAAGTAGTGTTGATCTTGAAGTGAAGTGAATGCATGGTGTGAAATCGGGAAGAAAACTTCCACATTGCCGATAGATAGCTCATTCAGCAAGAACAATGTAATTTTGCTAAATTTGTTATGTAAACAACGCGGATGCGTGCGAATCTGAATCTTCCTCACTCGGCGATTGTATCTTGAGTGCATTACGATTGGGCAAAGTCATCTTGTGTCAACATAATAGGAGCGCGAGTTTTCATTATCACCCATGAGCCCATATAATAGGTAATATGTATTTAGGTAGTAGGCGCCAAAATATTTCAGGCTTTTTACGTTTGTCGTTATCGTTTAGTTACAAAGTTACTACAGCTGGAATTTCCAGTCGCATGTAATGATTCGTCTGCTGAGTTTGCTGAGTACTTGTACGCTAAAGGAACCAAGTCATGAGGTCAGTGCTCACAGATTAAGGTTCACAATTCAAAGAAAATAAGCTTCAGGCATTCATTGTACATTTCGTTGTTTGTACGTAGTTGTGGGTGCTCATAAGTGCCCTAAACACCTGTCCAGCTCTGAGCACAATCTTTCTCGCATGGACATGTCGATAGAACTTCAGCACTATCTTGCATGCAGGCACTTCGGAAACCAATTTGTGACACATTACGTGAATCTGTCTAAATACTGTATCAATATAGGTCACATTTATTGCAGACTTGTTATTGTGCTCACTTTTTTAGTATACTTGTGCTTGGGAGCTAAGGTTGTTTTCTTCTTGCTATGTTTAGAAGTTTCAAATTTAAATACGTATATCTTGCAGTGAGGTGGTGAAAAAGACAAGTTCAAGTACGTTTTAACAACCTCTGCGGTTTCCTAGATTTTCCATGACAGTAGTCTACAGAATTTCACTTCGTGATGATAGACACTATAGTTATGACAAGTTAGATTAAATATAAGCAGAAGTGCCTAATGAAATCTGGGAGATTTCTCTGCTATGAAAAAAACACTACCACCTCAAATGAACGCAATCTTGCTCTTTGAGGAAGCTGTGCTGCAAGTGCTCATCACCTTTATGATTTATTATTTCATGGAGCCTATTAAACATATGTGCAAGGCTAACACAATTGAGTGCAGCCTTGTGAGCTTTGGCGCTGAAGTTGAAGCTGTATTTTGGAAGCTCGAGTGCGCTAGCGCCCTTACGTTTAGTTCTGAAGGAAGCGCCTGTGTACAAGTGGCAGATTTCCTTCGGTTGCTTCAGGTGGAGCACGATGATTTAGCGCTGAGTTCTTCAGCCATTCCGAACCTCTCATTAGAGACCACCTTTTTCATGGCCCTGTGCTTCCATCGGCCGTTTCATTAGGGTTTTGGTTGGGAGTTGGCAACCGGTATTGCCAGAATTACAACGTTTTAGATAAACAGATGCTTCGCGAATATTCCGCTAGTGAAACAGCGTGTTGTGTCGCTTATTTACCTTTATGTGTTTCACTCTTAGAGGGGGCGCATAGCGAAAGCGGGCCTTCAAAAAAAAGAGTGAAGAAAGGAAGACAGAGTTATAGAGTCTAGGTCTCGGGCAGGCGCGGAACCACCTTTTGCTATCCAGTTACCGCAACGATACAAGTGTGTTTGGCACCACCACCATAGTATCTCGACCCCGGGAGAAAAATGCCTATATGTGGTGTGCTGACAGACATTCAGCAGATAGGAAACGAGACTGTCCGAATCTCGCCAGACAGTGAACCCAGACAGACGCTACACGGAAAGTGAGCAGAACGGACCCGAGTTTTTAGTCCCTCTGTATCTGTGTTCTCTTGTAATCTTTATGTAATACTGCTTTTTGTGTTATTGTTAAACGTTGTCGACGTGTCTTTGATTTCTCGCAAAGAATTCTACGACGGTCACAATAAAATAGTGGTGCCGAAACCCGAGAACAACGACATCCAGGACATTATGGAGAACAAAAGACTGCGAATCAGGCTACAGTAATCAACGAAAGGTGATCGAAGGCAATCATTAGAACTTAAAGAGGCAACGACTGAGAGAGAAACAAACGGCACGTCGGCAGCAGAGCACACGGCTGCTCGAAGAAGCCAAGGCTGCTTTTACCACAACAGACATAGGTGTGTTGTACTCTGCCATCGACAGGCTTCAGGCAAAAAATGAACAACTACTGAATCTCAATGTGCAACTAGAACAGTCATTACTCGATAAAGAATTTGCATCTCAGATCAACGATGTCATCAAGTACAATGATGCAGCGAGGGGAGTGTTTCGATAACTTAAAGCCCGAAAGCTAGCATTGCGCCGAGGCCGAGCTTCAACAAGAGTACAGACCTCAGACATACCTCAGGCTCACACTGAAGTGCTGTAAAGCTTCCCACTGTGCCACTACAGACGATAAGCGGTGATTTGAGACAGTGGCGCGCGTTTCAGGAGCAGTTCAAGAAAGCGGTTCATGATAACAACAGCCTTACGAAAGGATAGAAGTTCCATTACCTGAGAGGCCTACTGAGTGGTGAAGCGGCAGGAGACTGTTACGATGATGCTGTGGCCCTACTGTCAAGGCGCTTAGGAGATACCCGGCGTATTGTGTAGGATCACCTTGCCCAGCTGAGAAGCCTGCCCTCAGTGCGCTCATCAGGGGATGTTCGTGGCTTAAGAAAGCTTCTGGACCATGTGCAATGTCACGTACGTGGAATGAAGAGACTCAATGTCGGTTCCGCGACCTACTCCACCACAATAACAGATATTCTGCTTAGGGCACTGCCACCTGATATTGTGGTCTCTTATTACAGAGAGACCACTCGATGCCCTGGAATCTGAGCAGTAGAGGCTGAAGCAGGCGATATCACCGCTCCTTTATCTTCAGTCGCTACCGAGGTTGATCTGGAGCAGCTTTTGTCCCTTCTACTCATAGAAGTCGAAAGTCGAGAAAGAAGCGGATTAGGGGGAGCTTGGGAGGAGAAAGACCGTAAGGAGAAAGTCGAAAGAGTATAGGCATCTCTCTTTCCAACTTCAGAAGTACTGCATGTGGTATCTCAGGCGGGGAAGCTGTGTTTCTTCTGGGGTTCAACCAACCACAGTACGGAGGTCTGCGACAACAAAATCAGCCGAGAATAGAAGTTAACGAAAGCAGAAGGTGACAGTCGATGTTTTCGCTGTACACTTTGCGGACATCGCGCAAGATATTGTAGGCGTAGTGTTACCTGTGGGAGGTGAGAAGGGAGACACGTTCTATTCATTTGCGATCCTGCTTGGCAACCTAACAAGACACCAGTCACCACCACTGTGGATGTCAACGCGTTGCACACAAGTAACCAGAGCGCCATGCACTATGAGGTCTTGCTCCGAACTTGCAGACTATGGGTTGTTGGAGTGCAACGTTGTGGCTACATCAGAGGTGTAGTAGAGGGGGGTAGCCACGGTACCTTCATTCGAGAAGACATCTCTAGAAACCTCATTCTGAATGAAATTGGAAGACTAGAATTCAACTTAGTGCATTCTCAGATGCCTCCTCAGCCCAGCGAGAGCCCCGTTTGGTGCAGGTATGCCTGCGCAGCCAGTATGTCGGACAGGTTTACTGTGTCGAAGCGATTAAAATGCCATGCATTTGCAACGACGTCATACATGTGCTGGTTGAAAATGAGTTTGTGAAAGCAATGGAAGGTGGTGGACAGCCCATCGCAGACAGACTGTTTGTACCGGGTATGCCTGTCATACCTGGAATTGGACTCCTCATTGGTGGAGGCCATCTGTGGAAGTTTATGACAATAGAAATGTGAGGTCACATCAACAATGCGGATTTGATTGCACTCGGTTCGATCTTTGGTTGGTTGTTTCAGGGTCCGATAGGCATCCATACCTCCCTACACGTCTCATTGAAAGCATGCGTTTTGAGAGTGAGCACCTCGGTCGAAACTGTAGAGGGACTTGCTCGAAGGTTTTCGGACTTGGAGAGCGTAGGGATCTTATATCAACACAAGGGACGTTGTGAGTAGGTCCAAGTGGTTGGTAGCCAGCTTGAAGAGCACATCAAAACGAATTATGGCCGCAATTAAGTAGCACTGCCCCAGGAAGAAAACTGTGGCCAACTTTCTGATAATCAAGCACATGTCGTTAAGCGACTACAGAACCTTGACCGAAAGGTACTGAGCACACTGGAATTTGCCTTTGAATATGATGCTGTGATACAAAGCTACGGAGAAATGGATTTCACTGGAAGAGCATCTAAAGAAAGGGACAACAGTTATCCAATCTACTCTATGCCTCACCACGCTATGCTGCGTGGTGACTCAATGACAACAAAGCTGCGGGCTGTGTTTGACGCTTCATCTCATGAACGGGGTTCTACGTCATTGAATGAACACCTTGGAAAAGGACCATGTCTCCTTTCCGATCTCGTCAGGTTGCTTATTAGGTTCCGAGCGTACCGGATAGCTTTAACAGCGTACATAGAAAATGCATTTTTGCAGATAACCGTCAAATAGGAAGACAGGGATGTGTTGCGATTTCTTTGGTTTTGGACAATGCCTTTGGATGAGGAGCCAGCTCCAGAAATTGAAGTGTGGAGAATGAAAATGGTGCCGTTCGGAACCAGAGCTAGCCCCTTTCTACTGAATGTTACTCTGCAGCATCACCTGAACACGATCGAAGGACCTCAGTTTAGGACGGCGGCCCTTCTCGCCAACTTGTTTTATGTTTATGATCTTCTGGTGGGAGCGAAAACAAAAGAGGAGGCTGAACAATTATTTTTTGAGTAGAGTAACATTCTAGAGGCTTGCGGCATGAAGCTGCGAAAGTGGTCATCTATCTCAGACCACTTACGGTGGTTATTCACTTCCCATGGAGAGGCCTCCGACTCAAAGGAGTCTGTGAGGGGGCTCGGCCTCCTTTGGAATCCGCGAAAAAATACTATCACAGTACTCACCTCATCCAGAAGCGGCTTTTAATGCAAAGACTACTGCAAACGACTGGTTCTTCACACAATCACCAGAATATTTGACCCTTTGGGGTTGTTGGTCCCTTTCACCGTTACAGCCAAAATCATTTTCCAAGACTTATGAAAATTGGGCGTTGGGTGGGTCGAAGATTTGCCCGGCGATATGGTGAAGCAGTTAGAAAGATGGAGGTCTGAGGCGACTGATTTGTGCATTTTAACTGCACCCGGTTGTGTTTGTCCGGGCGATGAGAAGAAATCAGCGCAACTTCACACAATTTGTGACGCCAGTCGACGAGCATACGGATGTTGCGCATACTAGCGCATAGGAGGCTCTGACGACTCTGTTCACAAAAAGCTTATAGTTGCCAAGTCCATATGCTCTCCTCTGAAAACATTGTTGCTTCCCCGGCTGAAACTAAGCGTGCACTTCTTGGTGCTAGGACACCGGACACCGGACTTTCTTACCAGATGTTTGATGTGTCATTGCCAACTGCAATGTTTCTACTGGACAGACTCTAGCATAGTGCTTCATTGGTTAAAGGGACGTCCATCTCAATGGAGACAATGTGTCCGGAATCATGTGGTTGAGATTCAGGGTTGCACAGAGAACGGTCAGTGGAGACACTGCCCAGGCAGCGAGAAACCAGTGGATTGTCTGACTCGAGGCATGTCATTACACAGCCTTCAAGGAGAACAGCAGTGCTGGCACGGGCCTTCGTGGCTCTCATCGAATGTTCACGAATGGCCGGCTCTTACAGGGCATATCACAACTGCCCGACATGTGATGTTGGCGGAAGAAAGGAAATGAGTAACGGTTGCCCTGGTGAAAACCTTGCCCATTTTAGAGTTGACTCGTCACAGCACTTTCCTCCGGCTTCTGTGTGTCACAAGATGGGTTCTGAGGTTTATAAGTATTCTCTAAGAGCCATTCATTCAGGTCGAGGCGACGCGCACTGCTGAGGAACATGAAGAAACGGAAGGCAATTGGGTCAAGACTATCAAAGAGGAGGAATTCACTGAAGAGATTCCCCGGCTTCGGCAAGGGCATCCTGTAGGATGCCAGTCAAGCGTACACAAGCTAAGTCCATTTTTTGGATAACAATGGGATAACGCGTGTGGGAGGGCGTCTGCATTTCTCAGAAGAAGGTGAACACGTCAAGCATCCGCTGCTATTGCCTGCTGGCCACTATTTCACTGAGCCCGTAATACATGACGCCTACCAAAGAACGTTGCATGGTTGATTTCGAGACACGTTCATCGAGGTACGCGAAACGTTTTGGGTCCCAAGAGGCCGACAGTAGCCCAAGAGGGTTGTCAACAAATGCAACTCGTGCTGAAAAATGCGTGCAAAACCAGATGATGCACCCACTGTACCTTTACCAACAGTCGGAGTCTGCTGTTCGGAACCATTTGAGGTTGTGGGTATTGACTATGCAGGACCGTTGTTTACGAATGAAAAAGAGTCATTTTTCAAGTCATACATCGCTCTATTCACTTGAGCCGTAACGAGAGCGGTGCCCCTTGAGCTTGTCTCTTGCCTGTCAACAGAAACATTCTTTTTGGCCTTCCGACAGTTCACAGGACGAAGAGGCTTGCCATCGGTGATATACACTGACAACGCCAAAACATTCAAGAAAGTGGCAAGAGATTCCACAATTTTGCAAAAACTGTTATTTGCTAGAAAGTTTCAAAGCCGCTGCGCGGCTGCGTGCATAAATTGGAAATTTATTGCTGAGAGAGCAGCCAGGTGGAGAGGCTTCTGGGAAAGGATGGTGAGAACGGTGAAGGTCTGCCTCCAAACACTACTGGGACACGCAAAGTCCATGTTCGAGGGTCTGAACAGAATCCTCTGTGAAGTCGAGGGTTCCATGAATTCTCGCCCACTAACATGTCTATCCGCGTCTCCTACAGATCCTCAAGTGCTAACTCTAGCTCATTTTCTCACAAGAAAGAGATCTATCGTTCTACCATCTTCCTAGAAAAAAGTAGATTCGACAAAAGAGATAGTCGCACGGCGATGGAGACACAGAAATCAATTGCTGGCGCACCTTTGGAGACACTGGTTGAAAGATTACCTCCCTTCGCTCAGGTCTGTTCACACTTCTGATAATCGGACTCAAAGCATGGATGTTAGGGACTTAGTCCTCATCTATGAGGAAAGAACTCCCAGTCCAATGTCCAAGTTGGGTAGAATTTCCGAGGCCTGTTATATGAAAGGGATAGCAAGATGAGAGCCTACATGGTGAAGTTTTCAAACGGGTCCTCCTTACGGCGACCAATACAGCTACTATACGCTCTTGAATTATGTTCCTAGGTCGAAGATTTTCGGGGCCGGGAGGTTGCTGTTTCTTTTCTTCACATATATGTGTTTCTCCCGTTAAGGGAAGCGCATAGCGAAGGTGGGCTGACAAGAAAGAAAGAAAGAAAGAAAAGAAAGAAGCAAGAAAGAAAGAAGAAAGGAAAACAGAGTTATGGAGTCTTAGTCTCTGGCAGGTGTGGACCCACGCCCCGCCGCGGTGGTCTAGTGGCTAAGGTACTCGGCTGCTGACCCGCACGTCGCGGGTTCGAATCCCGGCTGCGGCGGCTGCATTTCCGATTGAGGCGGAAATGCTGTAGGCCCGTGTACTCAGATTTGGGTGCACGTTAAAGAACCCCAGGGGGTCGAAATTTCCGGAGCCCTCCACTACGGCGTCTCTCATAATCATATGGTGGTTTTGGGACGTTAAACCCCACATATCATTCAAGGTGTGGACCCACCTTTTGCTACCCTGTTACCGCAACGATACAAGTGTGTTTGGCGCCACCGCCGTGTTTTCTCGTCTCAGGGTGAAGAATGCCTACATGTGGTGTGATGACAGACATTCAGGAGATAGTGAACGAGACTGTGAGAATCGCGCCAGACAGTGAACACAAGCAGACCCTACACGGAAAGAGAGCTGAACGGACCTGGGTCTAGTCTCTCTGTATCTGTGTGCTCTTTTAAACTTTATGTAATACAGCTTGTGTTCGTGTTATTGTTAAACGCTGTCGACGTGTCTTCAATCACTGACAAATTATTCTACGATAGTCACAACGGAGCACGTGCACTAGGACATCATCAAAAAGTGAATTGCTAACATGACGGACAGCAAGACAGCAGAGCGCGTCAGGGAAGAAACCGATGCTGAGATGATCTCAGTGGGAATCAAGAAGACGAGATTGACATGAAGAGGGCATTTATTAGGAAGGGAGACAACCACGCGTCATTGAGAATAACAGGTTGTATTACAAGAGAAGGCGAATGGGTGAAGGAAACATAGACAGTTAGGTAGGCAGACGAGTTTAGGAAGCTTGCGGAGATAACATCGATGCAGCAATCATATAGAAACAGATCGTTGGTAAAACATTACAGACATACCACAGTGTAGTACGGCTGATAATGGTGCTGTTACACCAATTCTGGAGCTCCAAAGCCCCTCAGTTAGATTAACGTGTCTCGTAATAGAAGTGCCATCAGTGGCAAGAGTAGTCGCCAGCACTCCATTTTATCCTGGCACTTTGGGATACTGGAGGCAGTGAAGTACAGTATGATAACAAATGAGCCACCCGTTATCAATCGCGACGCTGTATTCAGTGCCGAAATAGGACGAGATCTATATCCGCCTCGATGACCCAAGAAAAGCCCATGTTTCGCCCGTAGTAGAAGTGACAAGTCGAGAGAGCGCGCGGAGCACAGCACTCGAGAAGCAACCAGCCGTCTAGAGAGGTCGAAGATTTAGAGAGAGGAAAACGGGACAGTAAACAGAACGTGTCGGACGTCAGTGTCGTCAGCTTCGTGCCGGCGCCTTTTCGCGCCGTTACATTACGACACATCGGGGAGAATTCTCGCCGGGAACCATCTCTACCATCCGGAAAGTAAGCCGGCTGATCACAGGACCATGCGCTGAAACCCGCCGTAGGCGCTGCCTGCAGGGTTCTTTTCCTTTTTTTTCGGCATGACGACCGCACGTTCGTAATGTGCCCGGACAACCATGCGGGCGGCACCACTTAGCGCCTCGGCCTTTTCTGAGCTCACAGGCTGCAACGCCGGGAGTGCCGGCTGCAGGATTTGCCCGGGCGCGAACGAACGAACCTCGAGGGCGGTCGTCTCTTAGCGCGGGACGTGCCAAAAAAACCGCGCGCTCGTCCGGGCGGACGCCAAATGACCCGTGGACGTCGCGCGAAAGACATTTCGGCGTCGGGCGCTATGACTCATGTGTTGGACCCGCGAGGTGTTTTGTTGATTCTTTCGAGAGTACAGTGTAAATGTTCTCGCGGAGACAGCGAACACATTGTTTGGCGTGAGTTACTTTTGCGTTCTTGTTATGTTTGTTACTCGATTCGCTCTAAACAACGCGACTCCCTGGAGACGCCTTTGTCTAGCGAGGATGACGTATGTTATCTGAAAATGCGCGTTTCCAGACGTGGCCTGGGCACAGCGCTGCCAGCATCGTGTATCCGCTGTTCGCTCATCCCATATTGCAATCCATTCCACTTGTTTCGTTGATCTGTTGTCGAGGTGGAGGGTGTAAATGAATGGCAGGTAAAACAGAAGACGTGTCTCTTGCCAGCTGCCGCTAAGTATCCGAGGAGCATCGACATCATGTCCATCATCATCAGGATGTGCTGGGAAAGTGAGATAAGCGTTACCGAGGCACATGTTTTTGAAGTAAGCAACAGTAAAAGATTCAAACAAAACGGGCACACTACGTTATGGTGGTTAAAAAAATCACGTTTCTGAAAGCAGGTACTCTGACTGTCAGAGAGGTACATGGTAGTCGTTGCGTGGAAGTTAAATTTCCATGTGAATTATTGATCTCAGAAGAGTAGTTACGGAGTGACGAATACGCATACAATGATCCTAAAGTGAAGCAGCTGTAGTGGAACCTCCTGTTATTACTACTGTCCGATAGATGTTTGTGCCCCTGTGTTGTAAATATACTCTCAATATACTACAAACATATAAATTTAGTGGCAATAACTGACACTGAAAATAAACGTTATTGTGAGTAAAACTAAACAAAAAATCACCGCTCAAGCATTCCGTATGGTTAACCAGCGAAAGCTGAAATGTGCGGCCCCGTGTTTAGCAGTAGGCTCAAACCGACATGGCACTGAAGGCCTTCACAATTATTGGTTACATGTTCGTGCTTATTAATGAAGTAAGACGCACGTTTGGCTTGGGTTTTCACAGTCTTCATTTCGCATTCCGCATATTGTGTCTCGCACGATCATGGTAATTGAGTAGTGTAATGAGAGGTTAAATACGCTTCGCATTGCGTTAATCACAGCGGTTGTTTTCGAACCACATCTGGTCACAGACCTCACCGCCGAAGCTAATGTGACGCTGGAGAAACTTCCGCCTAAAGCGGGCGTTCACTCCAGCGAACGCGCCTCAGCAATCATCACATTGTTGCCGGAAAGCCACGTTGTTGCAAGCTTTTGACGTCGCGCGCCTACTTAGCTGCGTGGTTTACAGGATCCGTTCGCAACGGCAATATAGCGCGGCTTGGTAGGCTGCCGGATGATCAGTACGTAGTTGCTGCTGGCACTTGACCTCACGGACCTGTTTTTGTGCCATGACTGCACGCTCGTCCAGGCGAATGTGACCTCTCACGTTTCCACTGTCGGTGCTCTTCTACAGTTGTTCGTCGCTTTCCCATGTGGAAAGTCTTAAGAGAAACTCATGCGCGCTTGCTCAAGGCTGTGGTTGCGGCGGGATGAACGACGTCACTGGCATCGTAGCCATTGGAGACCACTCGTGGCATTGCTGCCGACGGTTTTTCGTTTCTTCTAGCCGCTTTTACATGACCTCAATGATTAAACATCTCATTTCAGATTAAGTAGATAAGGAAAAGGATGGTACAGAACAAAGCCAAGTTGCAAGTGTTAGACAAGTCGTCGATACGAAGCCAGGATTATAGTACGTTTCTCGCAGGTTACCTAAAGTCCACCGCCATGTGGCAGTGTTCGGACGCTGATCTAAAAGTTGCGGGTTTGATACCTGGTCAAAGGTGGGCGAACTCACTCATGAGTCGACTCACTCAGACTCAGATCAAGCCGTGAGTCTGAGTCCGAGTGAGTTCGGGTGAGTAATATTTCGCGAGTCTCAGTCCCGGTGAGTCCGGCTCACGAAAATTTCGGTGAATGTGAGTTCGTGTGAGTCCTGTTCAGGAATATTTCGGTGAGTCTGAATACGGGTGAGTTCTAAACAAAAAATATATTTTATGAATGAGTCTGAGTGAGCTCTACATTTTTTGTCGAGCTATTTCGCTGGCCAACGGCCACATGAAATCATGTAAGCTTTATCAACATCTATAGACCAAGGCCCAGATAAGGGCGTGAGTGAAAGTTCTGCGTACCTAATCAAGAAATAACTTGATTTTTTTTTCGAGTACACAGGGGCTTGGGTGGGGGAGTGTACTACCGTGTCACGTGGTCATCACTGTAAGTCAAGCCGAGTCAAGTCAAGTTTATTAAATAGTTCAGTCGAGTTACATGGTTAGCGTTATTACAGCAGGAGGTCCCAAAGTTTCAGAGAAACTGGCAGGGGGACTTCCTAAGGCTACATGGATGGGGTAATTACAAAAAATACAGCAATAGTATACGGACTTGTGAGTAATACAGAATAATCTTGATTAACAATAAAAATACGATCAATACACAACATAATGGTAATACTCACTATTGAAAAATAACAAGGAAATAGTCAAAAGCAAGTGAAGACAAAAAACCATATTAATGAACTCTACGTGACAAATGCAACACGTTTCATTATCAGTGTTATCAATTATACAAAGGCAAATTGAAGTAGTTAAATAGCACAGAACTGTGGAGAGCTATTAACAGTTATTTCACAAATAGGATGAGTTGATTAATTCCTGAACGTAATATTTCTTACTGAGCGAAGTGAAAATATGGATGTTATGCGATGATTTCAACTCGAAAGACAATGAATTCCAAATGGCTATGCTAGTAAATAAGGTTGAAAACTTGCCGTAGTTTGTCCTTACGGCCGGCAAAAGAAGATTATTGCTCTGGGAAAACCGGGTGATGTTACCATTAGTTAAGTGACGATGATCAACGCATGCAATAAAAATGTCATGCGTGATGAGTCTAAAGGCGACAATGGACATTCTATGATAAAATAATTGTCTCAATGGGAGTATGTTAAGCTGAAGAAACAACGAGCTGCAGGAGAAGTAAAATGGGCTGAAAGTGATTAATCTAACTGCTTGATTCTGAAGTCGCTGCAAACGTTCGATGTGCGTGAAATATGTGTTGGCCCAAGATGATACGCAATACGAAATATGGCTATGAATATAAGCAAAATACAAAGTACGTATGATGTGAGGCGGAAAATAAGTTCGTGTCTTGATGATAACGGGAATCCCAAATGCAATTTTTTTAACGAGTGATGCTGCATGTTTATGAAATGCGCATGCGCATGCGCATGGTTATAAAAGGCTAGTGCGTGTGATTTCATTGAAAGAGTTGCTATTCCGCGTTAGACCAGGACCCTTCTACCCTGGTATCTCGTGTCAAGCGCCGTTTGAGTGCACATAATAACGCTCCTTGAGACTGGAGAGTCTTGGTAAAATGACGAGCAACAGACTTAAAAAAAAGTGAGACACACGAGGTGAGCGCTTCCATCTGTTTCTCTCACCTTTTTTGTCCTTTTCTATTGCTCTTCATTTTGCCAAGTATGTATCACCAAATGGTCCAAACTTCTGCTCTTCTCAAGACAGCAAAGCCAGTTATGACACATTTACTCACGCCGAACTCACTGAAAGCAGGTCAAAAAGGTTTTGATTTAAATGAAAAAAATATGTGACTAAATGTGCCCGAATGTTCGTTACACGCTCAAAGTTACGTAACGTAAGGTAATCAAGTGAAGTCCAGTCAAAGAGTCTTTCACGTTTTTTTTTCTTGCAAGGACGAGTTCCGCACACGCACTTGCTTTACTCCTGGTTCTAGAGCGTAACAAAACTACAAAAATATACTATTTTTTACTATGCTAGCCGCACATTACGGTGCATAGCTTCCTACGTCAAAAGAATGTCAAGTACCGAAACTAGAACATACGACAATAACTTATGTACAGGCGCGACACGATAGCTATTGTGCCGACAACGTATCATGGCGCCGACAGATCACACAATGTTCAGTCTTGAACAACAATAACAGCTTCCATCCAACTACGTTATAACCGCGCGATTTTGCCGACGTTTTACTGTGCGTTCGCAAAGGGTACTGCATTGGTGGCGATCACTGTTTTTGTCCGAGCAATAATCGTATCATCACCCCTGCGCACTACGGCGTCAACAAGCGAAGCGAGTGCCGAGTTACCGGTGATGCCTAACTTGCACGAGACGGCAGCATTAATCAGTCCTCGGTCGAGTCATTGAGCCCCAGAGACGGGCGCCGAATGACCGGAGACTGATGTTGCGCATCGTCGGCTCGACAACAAAAACACGTCAGCGAACGCCGGCGGGGAACAGGGGAAACCCAAAGGGAGGCGAGGCCCCCGTGCTTAGCCGGCGAACATCGTTCCGGCACGGTTGTCAGTGCCGAGCGACCCGTAAACATGTCGGCAGAAGGATCTCCGCACGTATAAACACGAGCGCCAATGCTTCTTTCCCTATCCCACATTTAGCCATCCCCTTATTTCCCTCGTCCGCTAACTGCTCCCTAATTGATCGCCAGGTCGCAGCTGCTGACGCCCGTGCAGGCATCTCGGCGGAGCTTGCGCTGACCGCGGTCCATCTGTCCTCATTTGCTCTGCCAGAGGAGAGAGAGTGGGTGCGGTGGTGGAGAGGATAGGTTGAGAGGGATGGCCAGCAGGAGATGCTTCAGTGCACGTTGGCGCCTATCCGTTAGTAAGCACTTCAATTAGAGAGGCAAGAGTCGCTCTCCGCTTCACTTTGGTCGGCTTTTTGCGACCGTCGTGCAAGCGCTCACCGGTCAAAAGATTACACAGATTCTCAGTCATCACATCTCTGGCTGGTCATTTTGGAAGACCTCGAAGCAGCGTGAAGTCCGCCCCGCCGCGGTGATTGATCTAGTGGCTAAGGTACTCGGCTGCTGACCCGCAGGTCGCGGGATTTAATCCTGGCTGTGGTGGTTGCATTTTCAATGGACGCGGAAATGTTGTAGGCCCGTGTGCTAAGATTTGGGTGCACGTTAGAGAAACCCAGGTGGTCGGAACTTCCAGAGCCCTCCACTACAGCATCTCTCATAATGATATGGTGGTTTTGGGACGTTAAACCCCACATATAAATCAGTGTGAAGTCCAAAAGGAGCAAAGTGAAAAGATCGCGCTGGTAGTGAAAACACGATCTTTTACAGGAAAACGCATTCTAAACTCCTCCCCCCTGCCACATCCCCCTGCCTGTAATTTTATTCTCTCTCCAGATTCACTTTTATTTAGTTATTTATTTACAGCTGGTATGTTGAACTGCGATGATGAAACCGAAGTGTTCACGAATGAAAAAGAGCAAAGTTGCTACCTGCCTAGTGACAAAATTTTTGAAAAGTTCTAAACACCCCACCCCGCAAAGATACTTACTAGCTTTTCTTTTGTCCAATGTTTATATGTTCAGACCACGATAGCAATAAATTCGTTTGGTGCAGGTCTACTGCGTGCGGCTCTGGTCAGGGAAAAAGAGTTCTGCGGTCCCTTATGCCTTCGCCATGGACCTACTCGATGGGGAAATCCATTGATCTCTTTTAACGACGATAGCCTTTCTTAGAATACTTCAACACAAATGCATGGTCTGTCTTTCTGTCCGTTGGTATCAGTCCAACGATTACGCCACCCAGCGAAACTTCGATGCCTCCCTCAACGCCAAGACATCTTGATCTGGTGGCTGCATTATTACTTGTGAACATTGTCAATGAAAAAGCAATTATGACGCACATTTGAGGCTCCAAATTCTAAAAAAAAATGTGTCTTTATTTAAAAATTCATAGATGCGTAATTCCAAAGAACGAAGTTTTTATTACGCTGCCCTAGTTAGTGGTTCGTTATTGGGATCTAAAAAAAATCACAGCATATCCACAGAGTGAATGATGATGAGTGGCGTGAAGTGTCCGTCCGTCCATTCCTCCATATGTCCATCCGCCCGTGCATAGGTTCGATCACGTTCGAGAATGCAGACGGCGCGTGGGTAACACCAACGAGACTCGAGCCAAGGAAGCTGAACGCAAGCGTCGTCTACGCGCCCACCACTCTGCTTCGTCCATGCCACACCAACGATCCGCCACGTATGGCGGCTATCTAGGAGACTGAGAGGCACTCGTTCTCCGCGCACTCAGACAAAGCGCGCACAGCAGTCAATCAAAGATTATCAGCTGTTGCGAGAAGAGCGGTAGAGTATAACGACATCTAGAAAATGAGACGAGAAATGGTCATCCATTTCATTTTATTTTTTAATTATTTCGTAATACACTCCGGGCCAAAAGCATTATGGAGGGGGGTGAAACACAATTTGTTACTCATATAATATTAGGTAATAATAAAAAATAAACAAAAACAAACAAAAACAACAAAACATAAGCGTTGTGTACAAACAGAACAAGTAAGTAAGTGTGGGCGTTTATACAGTGCTAGTTAGCGCAGAACGAAACAAGTGATAATCGGTCAAGATGGCCACAGATCCGGGAAGGTAGTTCCAGTCTACTGATGTTCTGGAAATAAATGAATCACTGCATGTTTTGGTTAGACATGACATAACGCCTACTTTATTAGGATGATCAATTCTAGATTATACGTAAGAAGGCTGAAAAATAGGTGCCTCGCGAAGAGTTGAAATATTATGATAAATTTTGTGAAATAGACAGAGGCGGAAAAGTACACGACGAGAGGGAAGAGACGGCAGTTCGAGTTAATTTTTCATGGCAGAAATGCTAGATTGACGACTGTATATGTGAAGAATAAAACGAACAGAATTACTTTGGATTAGTTCAAGAGCATTGATTAAATTATTTGAACTCGGATCTCATACTGCAGCGGCGTATTCTATCTTGCTACGAATAAGCGTCTTGTACATTAGTAGTTTAAGTGAGACAGGTGTGGAAGACAAGTTGTGGCAAATGTACTCAAACATGTAGTTTGGATTAATAATAATGGAGCGGATATGGAGTGACCAGCTTAAACAAGTGGTGATGTGTACGCCTAAATAACGGTAGGAGGTGACTGATTCAAGTGGGATGCTGTTAAGTTAGTAAGTAGCAGAAGAAGATGATATTCAGGGAATTCGCAATACCTTGCATTTGGAAATATTTAGTTCAACTTTCCAAGTCGTTCACCAAGTAAAGGTGGAGTCAATGTGATTTTGAAGGGTAGTGATGTCAGTTGGGCTGTTAATTTTGCGGAACACAACGCAGTCATCTACAAACAGTTCTATGTTAGAAGAAACACATAAAGGCAAATCATTAATGTAATCTAAAAATAAAAGGGGTCCTAAGACGGAACCATGTGGTACTCCAGAGTTAACGGCACGAGATGAAGAATAACACCCGTTGGCAGTTACAAACTGCGTGTGGTTAAGTTGGAAATGTTCTATCGCTCTGATGACGTTATTATGGAGGTTTAGTTGTTTGAGCTTTAAGAGCACTAATTTATGACTTACTTTGTCGAAAGCCTTAGAGAAGTCGAGAAAGATAGAATCGGTTAGTGACCTACGATCTAAAGTAACATGAAGTTGGTGAATGAAGGATACCAGTTGTGTTTCGAACGATCGATTTTTGAGGAAACCATGTTGCGCGCCTGAAAAATAAAAGTATGTGTTTCCAAAAATGAGGCGACGTTAGTGTAAATAATGTGCTCTAATATTTTGCAAGGGATGCTGGTTAATTATATGGGGCGGTAGTTTAGGGGTGAACTTTTACTGCCTGACTTGTGTATCAGAACCACCTTCCCGACCGGCTAGTCCTGCGGGAGAGCGCCGTTATCGGTGGATTGCTAAAAAATCTGTGCAAGAAACAACGACGAAATAGCACTGGTGCTTTTTAAAAATTTGAAAGTAACTGAGTCTGAGCCAGGGTTTCATGGTGCCTTTAGTGAATCAATAAGCTTAAAGATACCACAGGGCTAATTGATAATAGAATCCATGATTGAGTAGTTATAACCGGGTTGATAAGTAGGTGTCACGTCAGTATATCTTGTGAAGTTGTTGCAGAAGACATTGTTTAATATTTTGGTGCAATCAGATTCAGCAATAGGCATGCTATTATTATTGATTAGATGCAACATGTTGTTATGCTTAGGATTAATGACGCGCCAAAACTTTCTTGGGTTGTCAGTTAACATGAATGGTAAAATATGTTGCTGGAGGTTAGCTTTCGCTTGTTTGAGGGCCGTTACGTAGGCGATGTTTGCTGCATCATAATTACTCCACCGGGGGCTCGATGACGAATTCTTTGCAATGCGATAGAGTCGCTTTTTTATTAGACAATCTTTTTAGACAGTTGGTGTACCATTGCGAGCCAGAATGACATGAAACTTTTGACAGTGGATTATGCTTCTCCGTTAGTTCATGAATTTTACTCAGAAATAGGTTCCAGTTTGACATTACGCTTTGCTTTTCGAAACCAATCATGAAAGAGTCAAAATAATGAATCATCTCAGCGTTAATCGCATCGACATTAGCTCTATTTTAATTCCTAATACACTTTGTCAGTTTTATTTTTTCCTTAGTGGGGAAAGAAAGAGCAAATGAAATAGCCGATTGATCAATTAATCCAGGTAAGTAAGAAAAATCAGAAAAAGATCAGATTGAGTAGAAAGAGTAAGGTCTAGTGTATTTGCACTTTTATTAGTTATGCGAGTAGGCTGAAACACAAGTTGCGATGTGAAAAAAAAAAGAACACAAGTCAAGAAACCCTTGAATTTACGAGAAATATGGTGACAAGGCAGGCGGATGAAGAGTCCATGATATCTTAGGGTAATTAAAGTCACCCAGTCACCCAGTATTATTATGGCGATGAAGGATACTATGTCACAATGCAATCGAGTACATCGTGTAAGTCTGAAACAAAGGTAGGGGGATTATTCGGTGGTCGATAGAAAACGCCTACAATTATTTTCTGATGCCCGAATACAACGCATGTCCAAACGGTTTCCATTTCTGTCTCAACATTGATTTGGAATGATTTGAAAGTGTTCAATATGGCAAGAAGAGCACTTCCCCCATGACGGTCAATGCGATCACGGCGATAGATAGAAAACCGACATGACTCAATAAATATTTCATCGTCGCGAACTGCAGTGTTGAGCCAGGTTTCTGTTAGAGCAATAATGTCAGAGCCAGCTGTATCTATAAAGGAATGTAACAAATCGCGCTTGTTAATTATGCTTCTAGGGTTTGACAACAATGCGGACGCACTGTGATGAAGTGAGAATACATCACGCCCCCTCGCAGAGTCCTATGATGAAGCGGGATTTATATCTTGAGCAATGCATAAGGATGTAGCAGCTGATGCATTATGTAGAGGACCACTATTAGCAGGCTGGTTGATAACTTTCACACATTTCATATCGGCATCATACACATAGCATGTCCTGTCCACAAAGAGCTTATTATATTGTAATCGAAAACGAGGAGACTGAGGCAAAATTTAGCATTTCCCGCAAATATTTTCTTGCTAGTTGACTACTGGGCGAGAAGTCTTCGGATACAGATACGTTGCCAGACCGCAGTTGCGATCTCGAAGATAATACGTTGTCTTTTGTTTTGTACGAAGAAAACTTGATAACTATAGTCCGACATTTGGATGCAGAGTAAGCACCTATACGATGCGCGCGTTCTATTGCCTTGCAAAAAAGTTCATTGCCAAGGACAGTTGATAAAGCTGCTGAAACTTTTTGCTCGGTTTGGTCCCATGTTTCCCGAGAATCAGGAACATTATACACGATTTAATTATTGCGCCTAGAGCTGTCTTGTAGCTTGTCAAGACGTGCCTGCACGCTGTTTAGTGTCAAAGTGTTATGCGGGTTGAGATTTGGTGAAGAAAGGGCAAGCTTGCCGACAGTAGACAAAAGCGATTCAATTTTTTTATGAAGATCACCAGGAAGTGCCGCATTGGCGGAAGCGGTAGATGAAAGCTCAATGGCAGAGAGACGCGATTCAAAGACACCCGACCGAGAATCTACGGAAAGTCTCAGATCTGCGATGTCTTTGGTTATTTGTTGTGGCCATCGATTATTTGGGAAAGCATGTCAGGTATAGAGTGGTCGTTATCAGTCGTAGTTCTAGCATCACTAGTCGACGAGGCTGTATGACGGGGCCCAGGATTAGGCTCAACATCATCGCTTAATGAAATACTGGTAATGCGATGCATAAGTTGCGCGAAAACTGACAAGAATGACAAAATGCAACAATGTGGGCAAGGAAACAGCAGCAGGAAACGATCAAGAGACCGAAAAGAGTAAGTGTCGAAATACTGTACCTGCGTAAAGAACAGGCAAGATTTCAGTATTGTAGCCGCACCACTGTCACCTTGCCCAATGAAGAAGTGCGATAGGTGCGTGAGTAGTTGATCTGAACCCGGTGGTGGTGTCCTGGCACTCCGGAAACAAGCGATTGGGCTGGTTAGGGTGACGTCACTTTGATTCCTGTCGCACTTCGCTTGAGTGGGAACGGGATCGGATGAAGCGTAGCAGCCTACCGGAAGGCAGATAGGGGAGTCAGAGTACGCACGGCTGTGATCAGGCGAATTCCCGCCAAGGAGCGACGAAGTGACCAGGTGCCCGAGGTGAAGCCGTCCAAAGTGGCTGCAGCGCACAGGCCATCCTTGTTGCCGACAGCAGTCAGGTGATGCAAGGAAGTGACACCAAAGCCAACGGGAAGATTTCAGCATTGTATCCGCGCCGCTGCCACCTTGTCCCCTGAAGCTTTCTTTTGCCTTCTTTTATTTCTCTTCTTTTTTTTCTCTCGGTTACGCGTGACCATTGACAAGGCTGGACTAAGAGAAGCTTCGCCCCTAAAAACAGCGCAAAAATATAGACAATGACTGAAGAAGGGACTACACGGTGCCGAACAAGCAAGTGTAATTTACTAGAATAAACACACTAGCGCAGAAAAATTTTAAATGCGAAGCATTCTTAGTGAACTTTGGCGACTTTGAGCGTATCTATCTATCTATCTATCTATCTATCTATCTATCTATCTATCTATCTATCTATCTATCTATCTATCTATCTATCTATCTATCTGTCTGTCTGTCTGTCTGTCTGTCTGTCTGTCTGTCTGTCTGTCTGTCTGTCTGTCTGTCTGTCTATCTATCTATCTATATATCTATCTATCTATCTATCTATCTATCTATCTATCTATCTATCTATCTATCTATCTATCTATCTATCTATCTATCTATCTATCTATCTGTCTGTCTGTCTGTCTGTCTGTCTGTCTGTCTGTCTGTCTGTCTGTCTGTCTATCTATCTATCTATCTATCTATCTATCTATCTATCTATCTATCTATCTATCTATCTATCTATCTATCTATCTATCTATCTATCTATCTATCTATCTATCTATCTATCTATCTGTCTGTCTATCTATCTATCTATCCAACTATCTGCTTACGTTTGAATGCTCTCATGGTCATTCCCTTAACTTGGCGTCAACCAAAATTAGCATGGGAGGGTAAGATGGTTTGATGAATCTGACGTGCTGGCCAAGACATGAATATTGCCACAATCCCGTCGCGAACGTCGTCAAACACTCCCCGCCAGACAGTGGCACATGTGCCGCTGGTATGTGGGTATGTGCTTGTGGGTATGTTCCAAATATGATAGACACTTAGTATCTACCCAGGAGCAACGAGAACACACATGGACAATTTTAACGCGCGAGTGTTAAGAAATACCCGACATCGGTAACGTCAACCCGACGAATGCAAGGAATAAATTTCATGGTCCCAACTGGAATTCAACCCAAGCATTCTACGTGGGCACTGAAGCATTTTACCACACAGCTCCGCCAGGTATCGGAACTACTTTTCAAATTGACGCTAATCTTCGTGAAACGTCAACAGCTATTCCAGTGCCACCTACACAATTTTGGAAACTTTGCATATGTTCTCCTTTGATACAGCCGCAACGTCGGGTTAACGCCTGTGGTGGTTAAGTGCCATGCGCTGAAGTTCATTTATGTATAACAGTGTCGAGGACCAGCATCCTTGCGAAAATCAGCGCTTCATATCAGCTTCTGGTGTTGCTAATACGCATGTTCCATTTTGGATCGTTGCGCAAGTGCAAACAACTGGTTATATAAACATCCGCAATCCTTCAACATATCTTTGTGCCTGCAAATTCTGTACATATGTTTAGCGTCATTTCATGACGTGTCGCTCAATAGAAAAAAAAATCACAGCATATTCCCGGAGTGAATGATGATGAATGGGGCGAAGCGTCCGTCAGCCCACCTGTACTTCTGTCCATCCGCGCGACCATCCGCGCGTCCATTCATGCGTCCGACCATCTGTCCGTTCGTCTGTCCATGCATCTGTCCGTGAGTCCGACCATCCGTCTGTCCGTTCGTTCGTGCATCCATCCGTCATCGGGATTCTGTCTGCGAGCGCGCGCTGCTGCCGCCTTGCGCTCTCTCCGCTGTGCAGCCTTATCCATCCGGCGACTCCGAGCGCGCGCCAACAGCGAACGGATTTTATTACAACGCTCCCCCTAGCGTACGTCGCCGCACTAAATCGAACAATTGCCTTCAACCAATGACACGCGCCATATGTGACATCATTCCTATTTTATAAGATCTCGCGTCTTTCATCAACTACAAGTACCGCTTTCTAGTTTATAACATCTTGCATCTTTTCATCATCAGCTACAAGTACCACCATCTAGTAAACACTACAAGAACTAAACGAGAGGTGGCTACATACAGGAGACGGTACCGCCATCTAGTGAACACTGCAAGAACTAAACTAGAGGTGGCTACATACAGGGGACGGCACCGCCATCTAGTGAACACTGCAAGAACTAAACTAGAGGTGGCTACATACAGGCTACAAAGGACGCACAGCCCACGCCCAAGGAGCTTCGCCCCTAAAAATACAACACGATGTTGTGCCACAGACATGTTCCTCGTTCGGGAGCACGTCTCACAAGATCGAGCCCTGTTTCGACGAACTGTCTCCCCCCCTCTCCCAGCACCGCCTTCTGAGCAGGAGAACCGTGCAGTTCCGGGGATAACGTCGCTTCCTCTGCCGAACCACTTTGCAGTTCCGGGTATGGCTACGTCTCCCCCTCGGAGCCCGAGAACTGGTCTGAGAGAATGGACCAAAGACGCTATTTAAGGCCTAGCCGGCCCCATGTTAGGAGATTTTGCCCCAGACGACGTTGTCGTGCTGGCCGGCTCTGTACAAACGACAACCTGCTACAGTAAACGCTCCTTTTGTTGCTGTTTTCCAAACGGATTGCCTCCCTGTTTCACCTTCGGGCTAAGGCTTCATCGAAGTCCGCTCGACGGCTCGCCGCTCTTCGCCACCGCTACCATCGCGACAGAGCAAATTCATAACAGTGGTGGCAGCGCCCCACTCATACTAGTCGAGGTTCCGGGAAAAGACCCTAGGCCATGCGTGGACTACCGCCGGCTAAATAAGATCACTTTAGATCAGACGTATCCGATACCTAATATCGAGGAGAGAGTAGAAACCGTGGCAAAATCCACATATATCTCCCTCTTAGATCTGGTACGGGGATACTGGCAGGTCCCGTTGACGGAGCGAGCCTCTCGCTATTACGCATTCATTTCCCCATTGGGAACATTTCGCCCTTTAATCCTTGCTTTCGGCTTAAAGAATGCTCCCTACTGCTTCTCAAACCTCATGGATCGGGTGTTGCGGGGTTTAGGAGATTTCGCCCTGCCGTATCTCGATGATGTGGCGATATTCTCTGATACGTGGGTCGAGCATGTGACTCACTTGAGGACCGTTCTGGCTCGACTACGTGATGCAGGCCTCACCGTGAGAGCGCAGAAATGCCACTTAGGGTGCGCAAGCGTAAGTTATCTCGGCCACATCGTGGGTCGTGGCCAGCGTAGCCCGTCCGAGCTGAAAGTTGCGGCCGTTTTAGAGTATCGTCGTCCCACCACAAAGTCGGAATCGAGGGCGTTTTTGGGACTGGCGGGGTATTATCAACACTACGTCAAAGGTTCCTCAAACCTCGCTAGTCCGCTGACGGACTCTCTCCGCAAAACCGAGCCCACCGTCATTTCGTGGGACACAAGAAAAGAGAATGCTTTCAAGAGCCTCAAGAGCACTCTCGCAAAACGACCCGTGCTAGCGGCACCGGACTTTTCCCAGAGTTTTATTATTCAGTGTGATGCCAGTGACCGCGGCTTAGGAGCAGTTTTGTGCCAAAAGGACGCCGAAGGGCACGATCGGCCAGTTTTGTATCTCAGCAGAAAGCTCAGTGTCAGAGAGGAAGCTTACAGCACTTCAGAAAAAGAGTGCGCCTGCCTTGTTTGGGCAATTGGTAAGCTAGCATGTTACGTCTCAGGGTCGAGCTTCATAGTAGAAACTGATCACTGCCCCTTGACTTGGTTGCACAACATGTCGTCTAAAAGCGGTCGTTTACTTAGGTGGAGCTTGACGCTTCAGCACCATAACTTTAGTGTGCGCTATAAGAAAGGGAAGCTGCACACAAATGCAGATGGTCTCAGCAGAGCTTATTGAAGTGCAGCCAAGCTCCCTCATACAAGTTGAGACACATCCTTCTGGTTTGACGTGTTTTGCATAATTTTGGCGTCTATTATTTCGTTTTGATTTAAACTGTATCAACAAGGTCGCATTGCACTAACAGATGTAATTTTGTTTGAAGTGTACTCTGATATGTTACCAGGAAGCCCAGCCTCTACCATCCTGGTAAAATTGTTCAAAAAAAAATTGCACAGAATTGGTTTTGGGCTGCTTCGGCGGGTTCCGACCCGCTCGTATGGCATTGGGGATGGTTTCGCGTGGCCTTTCTTGGCATCGGGACTGCGCAGTGTAATCACAGCATTCGTGAGGGCCAGTGTTTTGAGGTCTCTAAGGGATACGTTTCTCGTGCTTTTTAAAACGTACAATAGTAGAGACTCAATAGATCTCTTTGCTGCCTTGGTCTGGCGCTATGAGAGACGTTCAGAGGGTGCTTGCTTCCACGAAAGTGGTTTGGCTTTGCGTTCAACTCCGTCGTTCCAGTGATTCCCTGCAGGGCTCTGAAGATCACCACGGAGTGGCTACAGTATCGACGGTCAACCAGCATCCCTCCTTCCGAGCCGCGCTGACGGCTCAAAACTCCGGATGCATTGTCTGGCGGCGGGGGTGCTGTTGTGCCACAGACATGTTCCTCGTTCGGGAGCACGTCTCACAAGATCGAGCCCTGTTTCGACGAACTGTCTCCCCCGCCCCTCCCAGCACCGCCTTCTGTGCAGGAGAACCGTGCAGTTCCGGGGATAACGTCGTTTCCTCCGCCGAACCACTTTGCAGTTCCGGGTATGGCTACGTCTCCCCCTCCGAGCCCGAGAACTGGTCTGAGAGAATGGACCAAAGACGCTATTTAAGGCCTAGCCGGCCCCATGTTAGGAGATTTTGCCCCAGACGAAGTTGTCGTGCTGGCCGGCTCTGTACAAACGACAACCTGCTACAGTAAACGCTCCTTTTGTTGCTGTTTTCCAAACGGATTGCCTCCCTGTTTCACCTTCGGGCTAAGGCTTCAGCAAAGTCCGCTCGACGGCTCGCCGCTCTTCGCCACCGCTACCATCGCGACAGAGCAAATTCATAACAACGGTCAGCTTCCCTCCGCATGCTTCGCATATTGTCAATCCCAAGGTACGTGGGATCTGCCAAATTTTTTTCCGTTCAGTGTACTAAGGCCAAAGCCTTATTATATTGCTCACGAAACATGAAGATTATTCACCGTCAGCAACATGAGGTATTCATAATATGATCGCCACGTAAAAACTTCACCGAAGGGCGTCGTTATCACGTCGCAGATGCAAAACTTTGCTAGTGTCACTTAAACAAGTGTTTCGACTTGGCTGATTGGTGATATCAACATGATGTAACATGATGACATCATCACGTGGCACTGTCGCTGGGTCAAAAGTGTACCGGTCACAGAGGGTGTGCTAAACCATCTTAGGAGCAGAACCTAGTAACACTTCTCAAGTGAAGGAGACTAGCAGTAAGTGAAGCCAACGCCGCCATATCGCAAGGGGCGGAAAACGTGCTTAGCGTAGCGATTCCTCGGTGCGTGCGTTTTCTTGAACGATGGTGAGATGCTCCGTATCATATGGGCGCACCAATCATGCGAAGTAGAAGCAAGAAATGACGTCTGCCGTTTGAGGATGCACTTTTTATTCTGAAATGTCTTTGAAATGGGTAAATTGCAAATATGAAAAGTGTTGTTATCGTATGCTCGATGAAGACGTGGAGGAAATCTTAATTAGACCGCCACCATTCGGAAGATTGTGCACAAGTGTAAACAATTAGTTCTTGCGCGAAATTTCTTAGACAACAGACAGAACATACACAGACGGATGCAACAAGTAGTTTCGTCCATTGTCAAAAAAATATGGCGCAATAGGTAGTTGACAATGGAATAACAACAAACTGGAACCCATACCTTGATGACTCAGAAGACCCAATCACTGTTCATAAAGAATATTTGGCTTTGGCATGGCCGGAAAACTTAATTTAAATGTCCACAGGCTCCCCTAGGACGGTGCTCTTCTTCACCCGAGTACACACGCAGCTCGGCAGGCTGGTTGTTCTCCTTAGAACTGTGATCGCCTGTGGTGATTCACTTCGAAGATAGTTACCTCAAGATTTCTGATGCGAAAATTTGAGTGCATATAAACGACAAAAAGTGATGAAGCGAAACAAACACAATACCTCCTTCTTCGTTTTCCACCTCCTTTTCGCACCATATATTTACGTTCAAAGCAATATATGAAATAGTGACATCTACTAGCCCACATAACCGTCCAGTTATCTCTACAGCACTGGTACAAGGCTTAGGCATCAAGTTTTTTATTTGCGCAATTGTATGAGCAGGTCACAATTAATCACACCGCCAACAAAACGGACCGCGCAAATGCGAAGCTTCGGCCGTTATTAACACGAGCAATATTTTTAAACAACCTGTCAAGTTTTACACGAACCCAACTCATTGTCCAGTGCGATAATAGCAACAAAATACAAAACAGCAAAAATATGTCCTCTTTTTTTCTGGGAACCACACACACTGTCTGTGTAAGCTTGAGTCATACGCATGCGCACGAAGGGGGCACGGGAGGAGGGTGCATTCTTCCCCCTGATAATCAAAGGCCACCAAGCCCGTTTTTTAACAAAGTCAGTGTGGGGCCGTTGTTCGAAAAAGGTTTTTCCCGATAATGGCGGCACAGCACTTGCGATATCACATATTCAAGAACTGCTGAGTAATCACCTTCAGCCTACTGAAGCGAGGAACCAAGAGCGGGCTGCTTTGAAAAGCACGCCATCGCTTTATTTTCATGTTGACTTTCTGCAAAGCTTTTTCATCTTCTGGTCTCGACCAACTGGGGGAGGGGGAAGGGGGCTGTGATGAACATTGCCACCCCCCACCTTTAGGATGGAGGTTCAAGGTAGCTGATTTTTTTGTCAAAGGGGCCACCTAAGCTAAATAGGTACATCAAAGTTTGTGTATATTAGATTTTTATAATTCATGGTGATCAAATTTTCAGAGATATCGGCCATGGTCTCAGAAGAATCAGCTTCTGTAATCTTCCCCCCACTTTAATGGTGAATTTCACTGAGAAAACAGGAGCAAGCAAAAGTACGCTGAAGGGGCTCTCTTCACTCTCAGAGTCAGTGAGTTTGAATGGTTACACAGGTGTAAGAACACTGTCTTCCATTGGTATTGTGCCCTGCCGCAGTGGTCTAGTGGCTAAGGTACCCGACTGCTGACCCGAAGGTCGCGGGATCGAATCCCGGCTGCGGCAGCTGCATTTCTAATGAAGGTGTAAACGCAGTAGGCCCGTGTGCTCAGATTTGGGAGCACATTAAAGAACCCCAGGTGGTAGAAATTCCCGGAGCCCTCCACTACGGCGTCTCTCATAATCATATGGTGGTTTTGAGACGTTAAACCCCACATATCGATCAATTATCACTCCATTGATAGAGGGAGAGCGCTTTTGCTTCTCCGAGAGCAGGCCGGAGCAGTTTGTAGTGCTCTCGCCTGAAAAGCGGAAAGGGCGCAGTACGAATAGTCACGTGACTTTTGAACATCACTTTCTCCGTATTTGTTTCAATTTTTTTTCAGCCGCCGAGCGTGGTGACAAGTATAGCAAATGCGTAGTTTGACGGTAGCGACGATGACGGCTACGAAGTATTTTCAGCAACTTTCCGCGAATGCGTCACTGCACAAACGTATAATGTAATTGCGAATTAGATAATGGCGAACATGAGAAGTGACAAATTTCCAGCGTATTTCTCTGCCACTGCGAAGAATATATCGGGGCTTCGAATGGTTTGGTCACATGGTATATTTCTCCCCACTCGTCACCTTGTCACCAGCTCTCCGGAAGCGTGCCTCAATCCAGTGGCAAATCGAGCGGCCCTATACTCTCAATACCTCTCCACAACTACGCACAGCACTACACCCCTACTCCTGTTCTGTCAATGGATTTCACTGTGAGCTAGTTAAACAAGGAATAGCCTAGTACACCACCCCAAGCAGCTCACTCATCCGATCGTGCTTTCATCAGTCAGCAAGCAGTTTTATGAACCGGAAAACACTTAAGGTCTTCATTCTGCTTTTTCCAGCGCTTTTATGAGCAACCTAGATGAACGCCTACTCGTCTGTGTTAGAACGGCGAGTAATGAGAAACCAAATGAACCCACACGCTCTTGCATGGCTGTCTTTTCCTACATACACCGCTTCTCTGCAGAGAGTGAAGAGGACTGCAGGCAAAGTAGCCGTACGAGTTTTGTTTTCCGCCGCAAACCATCCGGTCTCCTTATGCAGGCAGGTGAACCAGGGTAAAGCAGTCTGCTCTTGTTGTGACCAGAAGGATAATTTTTTTCACTGAATGCGTGAAAAACGTCATTTGTGACATTCCATCACCATGCGACAAATCACTTGGGAGATGATTTAGACTCCAACCAAAAGTTTTGAAGAAACCCGACGTTTCGGAACCGACTTGGTTCCTTCCTCATTGATGACTGCGGAGGCTACTAGCAGCGTCGTCTTCAAACCATTCGCGGGGTGGCTAATGACCCCTTCTGTCCTGGCAGAGGGACATGGCTATAACATGTCAACGGTGCCTCGTCTACCGAAACTTGTCGCGGTTGTAAAGGAAGTCGTCCAGAACATGAGGCCGGGCTCCAGAGAAGAAATTAGGCTCAAATCAGTTGGGATCCTTTCAAAATTACCGTCACTAAGAAAACAGAACTTGACCATGGAGGAGAACCAGGCACTTTGGGAACTCTGACGAAGCATTGTAATCTTGCCCGCCGACAAGGGCAATTCGACAATGTTGTTGGACAGCAGGGACTATGATCGGAAGGTTTCAGCTCTTTTCGAATGGGACGCATACACGCAGCTAGTAAAGGACCCAACGAAGCAAACCCAGACACAGCTAAGCAAGCTACTCGCGGAAGTTTTCAAGCCTTACCCGGATCTCAGAGCACTTTACCTGCGACTAATCTGCCGTAACGGATCCGCACCAAGTTTTTATGAACAACCGAAAATTCACAAGCCTGACGTCCCTCTCCGACCGATTGTCGACTTCACTTCCTCCCCATGCCGAGTCCTTTCATATTTTCTACACCAAATCTTCGCCCCACTAACCCGGAAGACACCAACTCATGTCCGTGACGCCAGCCCCTTCATGCAGCTAGCGTGAAATGTAAGCATCGGCGATGATGAGAGCATGGTCTCATTTGACGTCATTTCATTGTTCATCAACGTGCCAGTTCCCTCAACTGTCTCCGCTGCCCGTTCTGCGCTTGAAGAGGACGCAAGCCTGCATAAAAGGACTCCATTGGCGGTTGACGAGCTCTGCCATCTACTGTAGTTCTGCCTGTCCAGTACGTACTTCTCCTACAAAGAAACTATTTTCAGGCAGAACAGTGGAACCGCGATGGGAGCTTCCATCTCCGTCACGATGGCAAACCTGACCATGGAGTACATAGAAGAGAAAGGACTCAGCTCCTTCTCGCCGCGACCCAAGCTTTTTCTGCGTTATGTAGACGATTGCTTTTGCGTCATTAAGACGGCTGAAGTTGAAAACTTCAGGCAACACCTAAATTATGTGCACCCATTGACACGATTCACGACCGAGTGTGAAAGCGACCACTGCCTACCCTTTCTCGATGTCCACGTGGCAAGAAAGCGCAACGGCCTGGAGTTCTGCAATTATAGGAAGCCAACGCACACTGGCCGCTACCTTCAATTCGATTCTTCCCAACCCGCCAGCCACAAGGCCTCGGTTGTGACCACGCAACTCGAGAGAACCAGGAACTTACGCTCTAATGACACTGAGCGAAAGAAAGAGGAGGCCCGCGTAATTGCTGACCTCAGAAAAAACGGATACCCAAAAAACTTCATTTGAGCCACCACCCACCGCGCAGAGCAACAGAGTATCGATATGAAAACACCAATCAAATTCAATTGGCAGCCCCCCCGAAACCTGTACTGGTTCCATATGTTCAGGGAACCAGCGAGATGTTAACGTGGGTCTTCAGGAAGGAAAGGGTTCGCATCGCGCACGTGCCTTCGTGTACGCTGGGCCGCCTCCTCCCCCGCCCGAAAGACCGGCCAACAATGAACAGGCGCCCCGGTGTTGTTTACAAAATTCCGTGTGTTGAGTGCCCCTCGTCGTATATCGGCGAGACGAAAAACCTACCGGAACGACTGAAGCAACACGCCAATGATGTGCGGAATTTCTACCAAGAGCGCAGCGCAGTCGCCGAACATGCTGAGAAGTTGGATCACAAAATAAATTTCAAAGCGACGGCCATCCTCGACAGCGAGCCAAACTGGAGGAGAAGGTTGTTACTCGCGTCGTGGCACATACAGAGCACTGCCCATAATATCAACCGCTCTCTCGGAACCCTTCCCCCAGTGTATTCACACAGACTGCGCTCCACGGAAAAACAAGAGAGAGAGGGGGGGGGTCATTAGCCACCCCGTGAGTGCTTTGAAGAGGACGATGCTGGTAGCCTCCGCAGTCACCCCTGAGGAAGGAACCAAGTCGGTTCCGAAACGTCCGGTATATTCAAAACTTTTGGTTGGAGTCTAAATCATCTCCCAGTTCCATACCCAACCAGACAAACTTCTGTCGAATGTTTATTTTCAAGACAAATTACTTATAGGACAAACCGGATGGTGCTAAAATTACAGAGGGCGTGAGTAGGTTCATTCCTTAAAAGCGACAGTGACTTGGCTATTGATTGTACATCACGCCGCTGCTCTCCTTTGCTTAACAGTGTGCAAGTTTTCAAGAAATATACGGTTGAATTGGTACACGACACTTCTGAGGTGCACATATTTTATGAAAGAAGAAGAGCTCGGGTTAGCGGGCTATCTGTTGCACTCCTTGTCAAAAAATTTATCTACTTTGAGCCTCACTTTTATTCATGCAGCTGAGAGTATGCTTTTTTTAGGAGCGAAGCTCCATATTGCATGGGTCGTATGTCTCGTGTCGTCGTCCCAGTAGTATCCACCTCGTCTTACTAGTTTAATCTTTAGATTGTCCGCTGGATGGTGGTACTTGTATGACAGACAGGCGGATGGATGCACGGACGAACGCACGGACGGACAGTTTACCTAACTTATCATCATTCACTCCGTGGATATGCTGTGAATTTTCGCTTGCTTTGTTTTGTTTGAGTTTCTTTTCTCGATATCTTTTTTATTTTCGTTTTATTGTTTAATGGCTGTTTTCTAAGCTTTGTCGTGACTCACTTACAAATTTTTTGTTAGACTTTGCGTTCAATGTTCTTGAAGAATTTTGAGTTCTCGGCGATAGCTCTTGATCGCGATGCCAGGTCATGATGCTTTAACCGTTTTTTTTTCATGTTAACGATTGCATTAAATCCGATTTTGCTTGGATCGTGTGATTCCTTATGAAAATGCATAGTCGTGCCTGCCGATCGAGTCACTCACAGCATTTTCTCGTTTTTGGTTTGCCATTGATTGCTTTTTTCTATGCATTCGCTGGCCTTTCTAATAGAAAAACTACTCATTAGTCGTCGCTGCGCCCTTTGTGTTCTTGATCCCATTTTCAGCTCTTTTCGGATGCAATCTTTATAAACCAGCCTGCCCAACTCAGATCTCTTATACAGACTGCTGACCAATGTTTCGCTAAAAATTAAGGTATAACGATTTGCCCAACAAACTGGTATGTGCTAGAAAACTCTGTGTAGCCCTTACGAAAACTATGATAGCCAGAAACACTTATATGCCACGCGAATTGGGTAAATCCCACTTCAAATAACTTTCAATAAAAATGAAGAAGGTAACTGTTGGGCCGAAAAGTGGTGGGTGAGTTACCATAGTCAAAGAGCTTTCCCATGATACTACAAGCAGAACCGTAGAATTTTCGGAGGCCTTATAACACAGCCACGACGGCGAAAAACAATGTCAAGTTATCGGTCTCACCCTGAGTGCTGCCGAGTCCCAAGGAATTTCCGTCAACGCCTACAGGGATGAATGGGGGCACAGGTCAAAGCCTCCTGCCCCGTCATTCTAGATGGGTGAAAATCAATGTTATTTCTCGCTCTCTCTCATCATTATAAATGCGTGTGGCTATAGTGCCCCCTCTAAGCTTCCCAACGAGAGTTTAGTATAGAGCAGTTATGCAACATGTCGGAGCATCTTAACCGAAGGCTTCTTTTCCAAACCAATGTATAAAAATGGTTTGCTTGCTCAAGTTAACACAAAGCTATACAACCACTACAAAGCTTACCAAAGAATGTTTAATAAAGTGCAGTGATACAACGCATCTTGAAGACTTGCATAGCGTATAATTGCGTTGGCCTGGTGAAGGAAACACCACCAAATTCGCTCTTTCATGGGTGTCCGCTATGGTGGAATGTTTGTGGTGTCCACGCGCTAGTGGAATATTTCTTTTTCGGTCACTTTATCGATCGTTTTCCGCCTCTCTTCGAAGCGTTCCTTCCTCTAAGGTAGTCCTGCACTGCCTCCAAGATCAGAGGCATTGTGATTTTTCTGCTCAGAACCTATAGTTTTGCACGACCTTCACTTTTCCCAACCTCCACGTCCTTCTTCGGCCAAGCGAAGATGTCACGCGATGGTATCATAAAAAATGTCACGGGGACGTTGCAAATTTTTAATTCCTGTGCTATTATGAAGACGTTGAATGAGACATCTAAGGATTTTGCCTTAAAAATAATCTTGGAGCAAGTTAAACAGTTGTCGCAGAAGATAACAGCATATGTCACGTGTGTTGTGGATATTCTACGTATCAACTAAGGATTTTGCCTTAAAAATGACCGTGAAGCAAGTTGAACACTTGTCGCTAAAGATAACAGCATATGTCACGTGTGTTGTGGATATGCTACGTATCAACTTTTAGCGAAATTCCGGCCACCTGCCGCGTCCGCTATAAAGCGCGAAGCCCGCTACTTCAGCAGATTTACTGGGGGATGACACACACCCATGATCGACACGTGCGTGCTTTCTATATTTCATAGACCTCGTGGTTCACGACTGACTGCGGGTTGCTCGCAGTGAAGTTGACACAAATGAAAAGACATGGCTCCAATATTGTCATTCATCACGACGGCGCTTTCAGCCGACTTTCGACGGCAGCGGTGCCCAGCCCCGCCTGCTTATAGCGCTGACGCGACGCGTAATTTTGGTGCTGTCTCCTATACTCCGCAACCACCCTTTCCCGGCTCGCTTAATGCTGCGCCGTCGAGGAGCGCGCCATTGTCTCCTAATGGGACACAACAACGACAACGCATCCTTGTTTAGCCAAACAAGTCCCGAAACCATGGAAACCACGGGACAATAATTCAAAATTAAAAGGCCTCCTAGTAGCGTGACACATCGCGAATCCCACGCAAGAGTTCATCAGACTGCGCATGAAATGTCGTTGGCTTCATGAAAAAGAGAGAAGAGAGAGAGAGAAAGTTGTGCGCAGAGCATTTAGGACAAACAGGACCAAGAGGCGGAAAGCAAGGCGTTTCGTCTACTCAGCTTGGATTGATGGAACGCGACCACGGGAGATGTGGTCTTCTTTGTTGTCTAATTACAAACTTCCGCCTCCTCCTCCGGAGAAGTGCTCCCCGAGGCACCCGGCAATCCAATGCTGTAGACGACAAGCATTTTGCTTTTAGGGAAAGCAGCCTCGACGTTCGGAACAGAGGCCAACAGCGATCACTATTGAACGGCACGGAGCAAGAAGTGCTCCCGTGTTACCGAGGGGTCGTTAATAACCATTAGGCTAACAAGAATGAGACTGGGAAAGCTGCGGTGCCAGGGATGTGTGCGAAGACGTTAGCCTTGTTGTTGCAGCGTCCGCGGTACAAGCTATAGCGTGGATTAGAAGACCACGAAAAAACGCGAGATAAACAGGGTTACTCGTTTTTTTTTTATTTCCTTTTATTAAAGCGCTTTCTTTGTCTTTCCCTAATATTGGGTGCCTAAAGTATATCTAATAGGATTGTTTCGAGGCGTTGTAATCAAGAATAGCACCAGAAAAGGCTTCTTTATTTTTTTCGCTCCTAGATATGTTGTATACGATGAAGGTAAGCTAGGCAAAACTGCTCGGCTTAGGCACAAACTCACACTATTTGCTAAATAAGGGTATCGATTCTAATCGCCCATGAGAATCAACATTACAGCACTACACTCCGAAATGCACAACCCACATTAGCTCTAGAAAACCAAGTACATGGTTCCTTTCTGAATACCGGAGATGTTTACTTAATCAAGTGTCTTGTTTGTTGCGTTATACGAGTTTGATGACAAATGAAATCGCATGCACTTTGCACGCCATACAAACACGGTATACGGGGATGCAAACAACCTATAGCCTACAAGCTATTTCTATATCGTAATGAGACGAGTGCCTCTGTAAAAGGTAAAAGATAGCTTCATTGTAAAAAAATATGTGGGCAGTGGGTAATATTTACGCCTCACAAAGTCCCGTCCACGTCTGTGTAGAGCGCGCGAGCAGCCGAACTTGCTGTTATGATCGGTCTCCCTGGCTTGGTGCCGCTTGGACGCGATACATGATTGCGACTGTGCTTACCTTGATTTGTTTCGGTCAGCGCTCTCTGTTGTGCACAAGAAATTGTCGACAACATGAAAGTCATAGTTCGGATTATTCAGCACAGTCGGCTCCCCTGTCGAAAAATATTTTGGGCTCGCTCGACCAATTGATGGCCAAAGAATGGCTGTTCACAGTCAAAACGACCTAGAAAAAGTGGTCATCTCTGCACTGCCTTGTCATCTCTGCACTTTCGATGTGTTAAAGGACGACTCCTTTCACCCATTCACTTCAAGTATGTAAACTTTTGTTGATTATTGTGTCATAGTGATGGTAGTGTATATTATTGCCTATCCTTTTCCACCCCGTATTTTGCATAATTGGGTCTTCATGAAACAATGAATCGTAATGAATAGCCCAGAACGTTCCGCTTGGGATTGCACAACGTCCTGGTGGCCCGGCATGTTTCAGCAAAGATTTCACAATGCAAGCAGAAAAACTGTACGTTTCATTTCGTGCAAGTCATCCGCTCAGATCTCTATTGGAACAACATGAATAATATCTTAATATAACTACAACAGAGACCACAATATATATACTTCTATTGAAAAAAACCCGAATAACCGGAAAAAATAAACAGTAGAAGCGAAGCCTGGGGTGTAATCTATGGCCGAGTAAAGGGTAAAGCCATCGTTTATCTCGTTATTGCACTCTTTTATACCGATGTAGCTTTAAGGTCATCCGGATACGACCACGCTGCAAATGCTTACCCCCACGATCACATTTCCCAATTCGCGAGCGCTCAGAATTATGGCACCCATTAGGGAGCGCTGATTTATCTTCCCTACGAGTTCAACTCTGGTGCAGATCACGCGCCAGTATTCCTAGAACATTTTTTAGGCCTATTCCCATCCTGAACCCCCTTTTCTCCCCTCTCCCAGCATTCACGCTAGTATGGTCTACTGTAGCCATTCTGCTATTATTCCATTTCGTATCTCTTTTTCCAAGCTTATACTATCTCTTCCTCCCTTTTTTCCAACGTCTCCCTTTTCTTCGCCATTAGGGACGTTCGCGACGTCTATGACATTTTGCTCTCGCACTCCTTATACACTTACATTCCCATTTTCCTTTCTATCACCATTACGGAATAGGCCATTTCGGTGTGTGCATACACATACACAATTGGGGAAGGGCTCTGTTTCTCTTGCTACCCCCCCCCCTTTTTTTTTTTGCTCATGGCCGAGACTTCTCGCAAGCGGCGATGAACGGCCGGCCGATTCGCATCGGAGGCGACACGTCCACTTGCCTTATCCCTTTGCGCACCACTCTGCCGCCACGCTATGGCCCGTCTCCGAAAATACGGTTGAAAACTCTCCTTCTTCCCGTTTTTTTTCTTTCTCGGAGTTTCTTTTTATCCCTACTGAAATCAGACTAACAATGACACTAAGAAACGGAGCGACGCTTTGAGAGGAGGTTAAACGGGACAGTGGAGAGAGAAAAAGCGGGACTGTATAGCAACTCCGGGAATCAGAGGGTCGTCGGGTAATGCGAGGGGTCCGCTATTGTGGAAGTAAGGAACACGTTGGAAGAAAAAGAGTTATAAAAATAATAAAGAAAACACCACAAAATGTTCTCTCGCGTTATAGAAAAGAGATCGGAAACGAAGAAAAACGACAGCGGTGCGAGAAAAGGGTTCCCCTCTTTTCTTTCCTTCCCGAATACATGTGTTTTCTGTCGTAGCCATTGAAACACTTTTGTTTCTGTTCCCGAGTAAAGGGAAATACACATAGAAACCAAGGCGTCCCTCCCCCTTTCGTACAAAATGCGATATGGTGTCCGTTTGTTATCCCCCTTGTCTCATTTCATTTTCCTTCTTTTGCTTCCCAGCTCCTGCTGTCCTCTCCATATTTTGGTACTCGTTTGCCAGCACAGCGAGAAAGAACGGGAGAAAAAAATCCGAGTAGGGGGATGGGGGTTCTTTCTCAATTTGGGACAGAATTCGCGAAGTCTAAAACCCCTTCTACACTCGACACTGTCGTGCGCACTGCAGCCTCCGTCACTTTGCTAGGCAGGAGAGGAGGATCCCGGCCACCGAGCGAGTAAGGACGACAATTTCGTTACGGGGACCCCTCGAGACGTTCCTCTACCGATGCTTTTCGTTCAGGACCTTTCCATTGTCTCGTCCGTTTTCTTGTTTTTATCGAAATTTCTTGCGCAGACCCACCACGCCAGAGGTTGCCTGTCCCATGTCACTCTCTTCTCTTTCCTGTTCTCATGAAATCACATCGCAATTTTCTCGTTTTGCGTGTCAGATAATATTTGTGCTTGCAGCAACAGAAACACTTTTACTTTCCCTGTATATTTCCGTATTTGTCGCCTGCTTTTCTAAGCATAAGAATATGATTTCACATCGACAGGTGATGTCGCTCTTTGTTATTTTTCTCGACGATTGGTTTCTCCCGCTTGAAAACGACATCTTGCCGCCCACCACTCACCTAAGTGAGTGGTCGTCTTTTCTATTTCGCCACTGTGACGCAACAGGGTTTCATGTGTGTGCTTGCGTAAAGTGTACGCGCGCTGATTAGCGAACATTATCAACAGCCAAAGGGCTCGGTAATATTCGGCACGAACTCAGGACTGGGTGCCACGTTGCATGTATTGAAGCATTATGATCACCATGTTCCCCTTTTTAACAGAAAAGCCTTCGTTGGCCGTCCAGTACTTTCCGCGGGCGTCAAACCACGAGGCTGAAAATTCATCGTTGATGCACAATGCGCGTACTCTTGTGCAAATAACTCTCGAAATGATCTTTTGTCGACTTTCGGGGTGTCAACAATATTAGCTTTTGTTGTGATGTCCAACGTATTGTTTGCGGTGTGCCAAGTGCGGCGTACCAAGTGCTGCGTATGGAGCGCTCGGTGAGGACTAAAGTCCTGTTCTCCCAGTGCTATCTCTCAGTGAGCAAGGAACAGGAGAGGGCTGCTAGGCGGAAGAGTTAAAAAAAAACTGCAACCAACGGGTGAGCAGGGCGAGTTGGTTATGGCTCATTGTAGGTGCCGCGCAGAAGATACCGAGAAAAAAATGAGCAACACCATCATACGCATGCGCACAAAGTGAGGGTGGGGAGGGGGGGGATCAAGGGACGAAAAGCCAGCTACATGCACGGACATGATAAGGAGGGAGCGTTGCGAAAAACCCTTGACCCCCCCTCCCCACCCTTAAGGGGATCCCCCGCGCACGCTTATGAACACCCCTGAAAGAAAAGAAAAAAAAACAGGCATTGCGCCATGCTCCCGACTGGGATACGGACATTAGGTGCCTTTTGCCATCTTCTAACCACTACCACCACCTCAAAGAAACTCGCAGTCCGCTGCGGAGTGTAAGTGGATGCGGTGTGCTCGGTTGCTGAACCGATGGTCGCCAGTTGGATCCATGCCGCTAGAAGCGAAATGTTAGGGGCCAGTGTACCATGCAACGTCAATAACGTTAAAGAAATACGAAATGGTTGACATTTCCGGAGCCCTCCACTACGGCGTCTCTGATAAGGGGCGTTGGAACGCAAGACTCCAAATTTCATAGAGTTATTATTACAGTATTATAATTTAAATTATCGACATAGAAAAAGTTTCAATACGATTGATTCCAAAAGTCTGCGAGTTGCTTTCTTGCGAAAATACTTTACACACGCAAGCACTCGTTAACCGGATATTTCGTGCTCTAAGCTTGTTTAGTCCTTGTTGACCCCTCCACATTCCAGCGAAGGTAGCGCACTGCGAAAGGAAAAAACGCAGAAATGAAAGGCATGGACCCGTGGTGATGGGAACAAATGTTTTTTTAGTGCTATTCTCTTGTAAAAGACGTTCGGTCGGAACATAGACTCGCTCACCCATTCTAAACAACCATTTTGCAAAGCTCCTTATAGCGGTACCCGTTCGTCCCTCGTAGCCGTTGTAGTGTGTAACAAGTATAACATTTTGACCTCGAAGGTAGTGCCAATGAGAGATTTCTTTTGTGCGTTGTTGAGCAATAAAAGATAGTGCTCAATGTGCATGCCAATGGCTGCTAAGTGGGAATGAGAGACAGGAGCATTCGGATTTTAGTTAACGTGCACGCTGCGATTCCCATTAGCAGACAATTGGCATGTACATTGAGCACTATCTGACAAGGAAAGGTTGCTACGTTATACTCACTGGGTGTAATCACCTTATACCCCTGTCACACGGGCACTTAAAAGTCTTTTAAGTGAGCGGTCTTTTTCCGAAAAGGAGTTCCTGACAGCAGACACACGGCACAGAGCGAACTCCTTTTCAGAAGCGGTCTTTTTCGTAAACGGCGTTCGTCGATCTCTTTTACGGCTCCGAATGAGTAGCCTCGAAACCAGTGGGCGCCAGTAATTTTCGAGTGGTGGGAAAAAAAGAGCGAATTATTTTTCTGTCACCAAAACTCTTTGTAAAAACAAATTTCATATCCTGCAGAAGGTGTAATGAACTCTTTTAATGCTTATTTCCTTTTCTACTCTCGTAAGCAGCTACAACGCGTCGGCAATAGCACGTGGTGACGCTCGGTCTTGCGCTGCTTTATCCTTTCCTTGGCGGCTTTTGCAGCGTCTGCCTCGCTTTCCAGAGCGAGAAGGCAGGCCGTGAGGCTTGCGATCCTCGCTTTTTCTCCCGTACGGTCGCCCATAACGTGTTGAGAGCAGTCGAGAGCAGCGAAAAACAAATACGGTAAATAAAAGCACAGTGGTGCCAGACGGACTTGTGCACGTCGCTAGTTATGGGAATGCTTCCTTATCTAGTGCAAAAAACATTCACATTGGTGTTTCTTCACCTCTTATTCTTAAATTTATTTGAAGAAACGAGCAGTGCAACAAGTCTTTAATTTGTACATCGTGATACATCGTTTAATTTTCATTGCTTCTCTTTTAACTGCTAGCGCCACGCTTTCGCTAGCGTCTTCGAACGAAAACAGTAAAAGGAGATCGTTGCTGCCGTGTGTCTGCGCCGCAAACACCTCTTTGTTAAAAGTCTTTCAACTTCGTAAAAGACCGCTTACTTAAAAGACTTTTTGCGTGCCCGTGTGACACAGGTATTAGTTTTAAAAACGTTCAGCGAGCGTTGAGCTGCAGTGCCGTGAATACAGTGAACTAGTATATACCAAGAACTCGAGGTAGTTAAAGGTGGGAAGTAGACCCGAAGCGCAAGCCGTAAGAAAGTGTGCGTGTGCCACCTCCCGTTTAGTCCTTGAAATGTCTACTGGATGGCGATGCTCCTATATGGGGAATATATGATTAAAAGATGCGAGATGGTGGTACTAGGAGTGTGGAATAGATGGACGAACGGATACACAGACAGATGCATGGATGGACGCATGAACGGACGCAGGGGCGGATGCATGGACGAACGCAGGGACGGACGGAAGCAAGAACGAATGCACGAACGTATGCTTTGCCCCACTCTCCATCATTCACTACGTGGATATGCTGCCATTTTTTTGTTCTAGGTCCATCTGTCAATGGCATTACGCCAAATCAATCTCAACGCTGAAAAAGTAGCAGCTTTTCCGATTCTGTGGTAAAATACAGAGTCAGTAGATTTGGACACCTTATTAATGAATCGGGAATAGAAAATGAAAATCTCACGATCTACTGATAAATCAGCGACCCATGGAAACACTGACTCGATGGCGCGAACGCAATCTTGCAAATACTCGAGGATGTGCAATTATGTGATGTGGTAAGAGATCTTGTGAAAAATGGTGTTCTCATGTGACACCGATGTTGATAATAAAAATATCTAGCTTTATATTTTAAGACAGTTCACGTTACCAAATATAGCTACTTATTGAGTTCCCAATGGAAAGTATGAAGTTGTCGTTGGAGTCACATCAATAACAATTGCGTGGTTGGTCCCGTTACCTTCTACGAAGTCAGACATTCTGACTATTAAATGCGAATCATTTCTTAGCGAACTTCGGCCGCTCTGAGCGTATCTATCTATCTATCTATCTATCTATCTATCTATCTATCTATCTATCTATCTATCTATCTATCTATCTATCTATCTATCTATCTATCTATCTATCTATCTATCTATCTATCTATCTATCTATCTATCTATCTATCTATCTATCTATCTATCTATCTATCTATCTATCTATCTATCTATCTATCTATCTATCTATCTATCTCTATCTAGCCGCGTACGACTTTTAGCTCTCCTAGCCGTTTCGATAATGGTATCGACACCAAACTTGACATGGCATAACATTACTGTATGAAGAACATATATGACTAGTCATAACATGAAAATCTTGACATGTATATCATGAATGTCCTGAATTATTTACATTTCATGGTCCTGCAGCTCTTGCTGTGGTTTTGTTCACGTGGCAAGTTGCAAAACTGGTATGGTATGGCATGATTGCGTGGCGAACACAAGCGGCAGACCATAACATAAAAATAATGACATGCGTGTCATGTAACAACAAGACTGCATGCCACGTTCATGATGCGTTCGCAGCCGTTCCGATAGCGTCACATATACCAAATTTGGTATTACAGTACGTGAATGGATGAGGAAGTTATGATACTGGTGCGAATATAATAAACATGATGTGCGTGTCATGTAACAACATGACTACGTGCTACGCTCATGATGTGCTCCCGGCCGTTTCGCTAGCTTCGCATGTAGCAAGCTCGCTATTACGCGACGCCATTGGATGACGAAGGTCTGTGACTGGTGCAAATATGATAATCATGAGATGCATGTCATGTGAGAACATGACTACATGACATGGTCAAGTCGCCAATACATTTAAACGTGACGCGGTGCGCGTGCTCCCCGGCGTTCATTTCGTCGCGTCACGCCAGGCGCCGGTCCTGCCATATACTCGCACGCGCTCCCCGCGCTGCGTTGCCTTGCTGCATGCGCATTTCAGCCTGTCCGGTGTCCCACCGTCACGAAAAAAGGGAGACGCAGTGCTGTCTGAGTAACGCACTGGCGCGAAATGCAGCATGTCGCATTTCGCGTCGGTTGCCGTTGCGCCGCACCGACGGACGCTCGGGTCGCACCCGGCGTCAGACTACAGAGTGCTCACGTTTTGCTAACTTAGCGTCACTGTGCCCAGCGTGCGCGCGCGTCAAGGCTACACTGGAGCATAACGGGTCTTTTGTGATAAGCTCGCGGCCGTTTTTCTAGCTCCACATATACCAAATTTGGTGTAACTGGACCGTAGTAGATGACAAAATATGTGACTGGCGTGAACATGATAATCCTGACACGCGTGTCATGTAAGAACATGACAACGTACGATGCTCATAGCGTGCTCGCGGCCGTTTCACTAGCTCCACATATACTAAATTTGGTATCAAGTGACGTGAATAGATGACAAAGGTAAACGACACACCCAAATATGATAATCACAACATGGAAGTCATGTACGACATCATTTATTTATCCACCTCGTAACGTTGGGCGGGTTCGAAAGTGACATATTAACATATCTCATTCGTTCCTTGCATATCATCGATTCCCAGTGTACGTGGGATCTGCCAATTTTTTTTCATGCGTTTCCTTTTGATGAAGAATAATCTGGTGAAAACTGCAATAACTGTAATGACAGAAACATACACTTGGGACGAAAATAGTTGGTTCAGACTAAAGCAGATGGAGGAAACAGGCCCACCAACATATGTGGACGAGCATTTACTGCTGGCATCGCTAATTACGAGAGGACAGATGATACGTTTCCGCTGGTGTAAGGAAAATTGTCCCCGGAAAGTACGCCTTCGGAAGATAATTCCGCTAAATGAACGTCCCTTGGAAGAAATGGCCCCAAAAGAAATGGCCCCTCTGCTATGGCTGTGAAGGAAAAAAGGTCCGCCGGTGAAAATTAACCGAGAAGCTAAAAACTGCAATTTTTATTCGACACTTCACGAATCTTCAAAGCGTGCTGGAAAACGAATGAAGTTAAAACCGAATCGTGTGTCCAACAGCCTTCAGCGAGATAGGAGTTTCCGTCCATAAACCAGGTGATGCTCTCTGATAATTTCTTCAAGGACATCGCACTGGCAAGTACAAGTATACACTTTTTCTTTAGTACCTGGGCCAGTATATCGTAGAACAGGACGTGCCCTGGGTGGTAACCCGCCGCTATATATAGTTCGATAGGCTCGAATAACAATGTCCCTGTGGCTGACATGATTCGGTGGGTGTATTTTGCTCCGCTGCTGGCGAGTGCAGCGTTTCAGGCTCTGCTCGCTGCCTATTAAGCATTTTTTTCATTGTCAAGGTTTCTGGTGGCATCTGCGCCAGTGGCGGCGGGTTTTTCTCTCTAGACGAGTTCAGTCTCTTTCATTTGCGGCATCATTTTTGCGCCTCGTTCTTTCATTTACTGCCTTGTTGAAGACACCAGCCCGGCGATCATACGCCTGTGTTATCCTCACCTATATCCGACGGACACGTGTACAGCGTGCGGGAAAAGGGCCACACTGCGGCCCATGCTTAGGAGACGGCACTCGCCAGCGGGGTGAGTGTCTTCCCCACAGTGCGGCACATGAGAGGCTGCAGTCACCAAGGACGAGCTGGCCGACAAGCTTCAGGCCGTCCGGCAAGCCCAAGATGCCGCCCGGGCCAAGGACTTCGAGCGGTCACCTGAGGCACCGCCATCATAATCGACGGAAAGTGGGAAGGTACAGGGGTTAATTCCCTCTTTCTCCACACCACCAGGAGGAAACTGTCGGACTTCAAATAAAGTTTATTCATTCATTCATAGTTCTTCTTGCGATAATAATCACAGCATTATGTGCAGGGTGGTTGTAGTGAACGCTTTTGTGGAAGTCATGTCGCTTGAGGATTTCTCCGTGATGAAACGCCTTTGCATCCATTACGTTTAGCACAACACCAGCGGATACCCAATGCAGTAGCTTTTTGTCTTTAGATATAACCGTCCAGGCACAGATTTTTGCCTCATTTGTTCGATTTCATTACTTACATTCCGGAAATAAGTATACGGTTAAGATACAGAGGAAGTATCGATTGAGCTCCCGAAAGCGTAAAGTGCGGAGTGCTGGTGCGAGCAAGCTGCTGCCTTCCAATGAAATGCATGAGCGCTGAACTGTCACCTTCGTTATGTATTTTTAAGCGCATGCATAACTATATTGCACTTATCTGAAATGGGCATTGTAGGCGATATTGCATCTGACATTACACTTATACAGAGAAGTTGAGACAGTCAGTGTGTGATTATGGTGTTTCGTCAGAAATCTTTTTGTAAATTGCATTCTTCGCGCACATGTTTTTTTTTCTTTGAGAAATAAAGAGTGGGTGACTCGAACGCGCAACGTTCGACAATGTGCGTGTTGTGGGAATGTTTTCTTTTTCGACAAGGCAAATGGGGACATGATTCACAGTGAAATTTCTTTCGTAGGCATTTATTTAGGGGACACAAGGTCTGAGGACGTTTCTTCCGCGGACGTTTTTTTCCAGAATCCCGCTTCCACAGCCTAGAAGGCGGTGGTTAAAGGACGCTGTATATAGCTGTCTTAACTAGACTGGCTGAAGTTAGGGCATGAGTGCCACGCTCCCACAGCCTGTGCTGCTAAATTTCAGAAAAGAATATATACTCTTAAAGTTTGGACGAGGAACAGCAAAAATGCGACATCGCGATAGAGTATCAGTTTTGGTAGACGAAGAAAGTGCTTAACAGCGCAAACGACACGAGGGGATAAAAGAGACGAGAACAGAGAGCTGATCTCTTCGATGCCTTCTTGTCGTTTGCGCTATTAAGCACTTTCTTCGTCTACCATGCAGCACCAACCAGCACAATCAAGCACTTTGTTAAAGTATCAGTTTTGTTCTGGTCTGTTGTTTCGCTGTGGAGAGGTTGAGGTCCAAATTGCCTCGGTTACTCTAAATCAATAGGTTCTGCAGCGAATAAATAAATAAATAAATAAATAAATAAATAAATAAATAAATGATACTGAATGGTATCCAAAAATGAACAATCATCAAAAAAAAAACATAATAGCAGGCTGAAACCAGTTGAAACATCATTCTGATGTACAGTTTGCTTGCAGCAGTTCACACTGTCAGAAAATGTTCACAAGCACATCTTTCTGTTTCTACTCTCCGTATAAGCACTAACACATCATTTATTACATGTCAACCCTTGGCTGTCTATCGCAGGCGCTTATCCAGCCTGATTTCCACTAAGAAACCTGCCAGGAAGATGTTTGCCTTTTTCTGAACATGCCTTTCAGGTCACGGTCCGAGTAATTTCTTTAATGTGAGGGTCCGTCTCTCCAGACTTGCTTGTATAATTTCTCTCTGATAGTTTCAGGAAGTTTTATTTCGCATATTCAGCCGCACGAGTAGTGGGCATGCAATGTGGATCCTCATGTCACGCGCAGCACTGCAGATTATTTTATAGGTGATTCTTAGATAAATATGTGAAATAGTCTGCCGGTTTCGTACTGCCCATTGTGAGTGTCGGCAATTCCAGGCGTTAGAAGCAATTGCAACGGGCGAATGCGCGTCGGGTCTTGCCGAAATCGCTCAAAAACCTTTCGCAAATGGACCACTTTCACTTGTACGCAAGCGTGCACAATTCATCTATAGTACGGAAAGAGAGGAATTCGATGGCTGTGATGGCCTAAAGTTTGATGCTACAAGGCACTTGACAAGTTCGGTCGCTGTCTAACGACCGGGTCCACTAGCGTTCTCTTCGAGGAAAGTTGAAATCTTTTGCATAAGGAAAGCATCCAGTGCTGCGACGTGTGTCGGATCCTTCTTCTGGCAACTCGTTCGGAACGCAAGACGAAAGCGGCGGCGACTCGAGCTCGCTTTTCGTCATGCACGGCAGACGCAGAGAGCTGCACTTTGGCGTCGTAGCGACGAGAAGTGCTCGGAGTTGCCAGCCACGCACGCAGCCGACTTTTATGACGCATGTCAAATGGCGGCTCGAGTGCTTAAGTGCGCCAACCATGGATACCAAAAGTGTTTATATGGCAACGTAATATATGACATTTTAGGCTTCGACGGTGATGTCTTAGGCGTGCGAAATGCTTTCTGTACCATCCAATAGCACGTTTCTTACAGATGAAAGTATTAACAGAAAAAAAAAACGAATGTCAACCTTATGCGCATCGAAGCTAAGAGAAATATCGCGAAGAGGGGATGGCACGAGGCTATTCCTATGTGTACGTCTTTTGACATATAGACAATGGGTGCTGCCGAGAAATTTCATGCCATTTCACGCGTCGTGTCACATCGTTGTATTCAGTCATGAAGAAAATGTTTCTACGATTTGCATACAGGTCGCGCAACCTACAGTCACGCGATTACACACAGATTCCGTGAAAGTTCTATTGCGCGTCTTGGGGATGAAATCTCCAGAATAGCCGATTTTTCCCCTTTTGCGAGAGAAATTATATTGCAAGACGACGGACCTTATGATCCTTAGATGGGCCGAATGAAGCGTAATGTTGGATTTATCTTGCCCGAACATCCGCGGAAAAGTGCAGACGAAAGCTATTGAACACGATTCTGTGTGTATGTGGAGAACGAAACGTTCAGAAAGTGTCACTTTCTTTTTAAAAGAGCCTCTAACCAGCCACTCAAACTGCAAACACGAGGGCGTTACTTTCTTCTGGCATTTCTCCTCTTTCTGGCGCACCTCGTGACGCAGTAAGAGTGATATACGTGAGTGAATTATGGTTCATTCTCTCGATTGATCCTTATACGAACGCGAAATATCAGTGGCGAATTATCTCCTAGACTTTTGCCTTGCATCCGCCCTGCCATCCTTTGTCTCGCATTATCGTCGCTCGCGATCAACTGATTTCACAGTTTCCGTGTTTTCGATTCTATATAACTTTTGATTATTCGTATTTCCCTGCAGCCCACGTGTAAGGTAGCCAACCGAGTTAAAGCTTGTTTAAGCTCCCTGCTTTTCCTATTTGATTCTCTCTCTCTCGCTTTCAACTGTACAAGCGGAGTTAACTACGTGTGGCCAACAAGCGCGAAGTTCTGTCAGTTTTACGCTTAATACTGGCATTATTCACTTGTGTCTATCTATCTATCTATCTATCTATCTATCTATCTATCTATCTATCTATCTATCTATCTATCTATCTATCTATCTATCTATCTATCTATCTATCTATCTATCTATCTATCTATCTATCTATCTATCTATCTATCTATCTATCTATCTATCTATCTATCTATCTATCTATCTATCTATCTATCTATCTATCTATCTATCTAGCCACCTACATCTGGGTGCCCTCGTGATCCTTAACTTGGGGTAAGCCAAAATTAGTATGCGAGGGTAAGATGGTTTGACGAATACGACTGGCTGGTACTGACATTAATAACGTCACAATCCTGTCACGTTCGTCGTCAGACAATTTCAACCAGACATACTCGCGGGTGGTTATTGGTCAGCGGGATGCGGGTATGTCCCAGAAAATTGGCACTTCCTATGTACCCAGGAACGATGAGAACACGCACGGGTAATTTAAACGCGTGATCGTTAAGAAAGTGCTTACATCGGCTGCGTTGACCCGACAATTGTGAAGAAAAATGTCAGAGTACTAGCAGGAATCCCACCCCAGCATTTTCCGTGGCAACCAAGTACTCTACCACAGAGTATTCGCACCTGCTTTTTAAGTATAGCTTAATATTATTCAAGCGGCAATAGAGGATGTAGTGACGGCTACCCCCTTTTATAAACATTACATATCTACTTCTATTCATGCACTCATCACGTCAGGTTAAAACCAACTGTGGTTACGTGCAGTGCATTGAAGGTGACTTCGAGTTTATATCAGCCGCTGAACGGCGTGAACAGACACTGGTAATTTTATTTCGAGAGCATTAAAAAATCAGTGCATCTTCACGAAGTTAAGGACGATGAGTTGGCGAAGCTGAACGTCCCTAAGGTTTATGATATTTGCGCTGAAGTCGCCGACTAGTATAAAAGAGGAGCAGATGGACAGCCGTGCCGGAGGTGTGGAGAGACCGACGGACAGGTGGACGTAAGCACGGATGCATAGGCAGTTGGACACACGGGTGGATGCACGGATGTACAGAGGTACATATAAATGGACAGATGAATGAACGCACGGATTGACGGGTGGATAGATGCCTGGACGGACAGCAGTCTCTGAGTCAGAATCGCCTTTCAAGTAAACCCTAATAATCGCGAAACGCCATTTTTGGGTGCAGTGCTGGCTAGCCAATCCTATAGAGAATAGAAACGTACTCCTATCACACAGCCGGAATGTCGGGTTAATTGCCAACTTTAGCGATTTCTGGACCATGTCAGGATAATGATGCTTTTATATTTATAAACACTCTTATCACGTGCCTGATAACTGAAATGCTTACAAAATTCGAAAATAATTTCAAATACTGAAAAACTCCAATACCGAAACCGAATCCATACCGAGTGCGCTTCTAGGTGTGACGTAAAAATTTGCCCGACGCTGCCGGAACCTGCCTGATTGCGGATAACGCCCGCCAGCTGGCATTACCTGTCCACCAGCGTCCGCGGTGATCGGCCAATACACTTACGCTGTTATGGTGGATGTATGGCGAATTGTGTGTGGCTCACAAAGCAACACCACTTGGCACCTATCGCACGCCCACCAACACGGAAAGGAAATCGCACGCTCAACCAATGAAGCGCTGGATAAGCCCACACAATCCATAGCAGACAAGCAAACGCTGTAAAGTCACATCAGTTCGTCACTTCCGCCAGGCAAAACTCAACGTCACACACACAATGTTGCCATTAATTTCGGCAAGCGAGATAAGCGTTTCGAGGCAAGCTATAAAATTCATGTGAAAAGAATCTGCGAAACTCTTTAGACTGCCATTTGGCATAAATGGCGCAAACGTGCAAATGAACGTACCCAGTGGATTTCAAAGAGATCCACTGACCTCGAAAAAAAATGCCGGGGTTCGTCTTTAACGGCAATTGTAGTGAAGCACCATCTAGTAAAGCTCATTTATCTAGCAGTGTCCATGGCCGCCATCCTCACAAGCACTACATCTGAGCTTACCCCTTCTGATGTTGCTCCATGTCGCTGTTGGCATCGTTACGCAACAGTGAACATGCTATTGTTTAACGTATGTCTGTGTGTACAACACTTGAGGACACCTTTAGCCCCAGTTTTTTACGTACCGTTCCGCTCAATAAAAAATTACGACGTTGCCAATTTTCCTCCGCGTGCTTCACATAAAGACCATTTTCAATGTTCGTAGGATCTGCCGATTTGTTATTGTTGAGATTAGTTGTGTTTATTTAGCCATGCCTGCTAAACCTTGCCTCTGAGAATTTGACAATGAATGTCGGAAACATGGTGCATATGCATGAATCAGTGCTCTAGAAGCTTCAAGACGTAAATATAAAATGAATTCCCCTGTGTAAGGTATACCCAACCGGTTGTCTTCCTGGTTAATCTCCCTGCGTTCTCCCTTTTGTTGCTTCCTTGCTTCCGTGCGTAGGTTGCCAATATACGGGCCACACAGCGCAGGACGGCGACGTGATAAATACAAGGCGGAAAAAACATGGATCCATGTCCGTCCATTTCTCATACCTCCATTTCTCAGGGCCACGGTGTGGTGTTGGCACAATCTAGTTTCGAATAAACAAACAAAAAAGTCGTCTTTAGAAACCCACGCGTCGCACCAATACTAGCATTATCGTCCCGTGGCTTTGGCATCATTACAAGTGGGAAAGGGCAGTTGACAACCTAATCTTTGTAGCACGAAGCTAAAAAAAGAAAAGATGGGATTTCTCAAAAAGAGGTGCTGCTCAGGACAGTGAAAATATCAACCTTTTTTTTATTCAGATTTTATTGTGACAGTGTTGTAAGCAAATCGAAGAGGTCACAGCAGCCCTCAGTGCGAATAAGAGTTCACCAATGGTGGAAACTGCGTAAATTGCGGAATTTGAGAGTGTCGAGATAGCGCGCAGATATCGCCCTCTGTGCCGAAAAATTCATCCAGGTCCGGTGATTGACCGTTGGCGGAAAACTCTGGTCGTGCATTCAATCCCTAAACCAGGACGAGTCTGCTGGTGTAGGAACGTTTCTTTCCAGAAAAATCTGCATGGATTTTCTGGTAGCTTCGTGCCACAGGCACGTATTTCTTTATTTTTTATTGGTTAATCCTCCCACTGCCTTGCGGGACTCCATAGAACTGCTTTACATCAATGCGAATGGCGTAAAAAAATTATTGTGCCATGGGAACGCCAGAAATCACCAGAATCTGTGACATCATAGTGATGCCAAATGACGTCATGATGTGACACTATTGCTTCGTCAAAAATTTTGTAGTTAGTGCGAGAGCACGTTAGGTTCAGAAGACTTTCGGGTTGGATGTAGAGGATTAACAAAACTATTGAAAAAATATATTGGCAGACCCCAGGACTTGTGGGAATCGGTGTCATGCGGAGCAGTCAGCCAGTAATGGCCCGTGCTTAATTCTTTTTCCTTAGGGCCAGGCATTACAATATGAATCGACGTGTTTGCGTTAGGGTGGTGTTACGTGCACGTCTTGGCCTAACTAGAAACTTCGACTACACTGCATCTGAAGAGTAACTTATGGTCCGACGTAAAATCTGCACTCACGTTAGACTGAAGGCATTGGTATTACCCAAATAAAGTGCACTTTATGGAGTGATGATGTGAATACTATAGGGTAACTTTTGCTACCACATTTCTCCGAGGTAGATTATTGCTTGAATACAGACTGCTGAATCGCAAATGCAAATATAATGTTTAATGGACTGCTGCAGTGGTTGAGCCAAAACTGGAACTAGTTTTTTTTGTTAACTCGGCTAGACGCCTGTTTCAGAACAGTGGAAATCTCATGTTTATTACTTTGTTATAGATAGACAGTATACTGATAATACAACTGATGTTGCAGTGACATTACGCCTGCAAAGCGTCTTTTTTTTTCAAAGAAGTTTGTAGGCCTGGCGTTTCTCTGGGGTTCAGGACCAAACCACCACGCAAAATGCTAGGGTTCTATTTCTAGTGCGATCCTGATCTTTATTATGTGCATTCGTTCGGTGTGCCAGGCTGGAATGACTATAGCCAAGTTTTCGGAGAGCCCGCTTTTCGAGACTGATTTGGTCCCTTCCTCTGGCGGTGACTGCATTGGTCAAGGTAGCATCTCGTCTTGTTTCACTGCCCTGCGACTTTCCCTTTTCCTCGCGTTTCGAAGGCAGTGAACGTATGTATCTGCAATGCCCACGTTCGATAGGTGGAGCGCTGTATGATTCAATATGCCGCTCAAAGGAGGATCAACCCATTTGTTCGGAAAGAAACAAATAGGACCTGCGGACGTACAGACTGTGTCACCTTCACCGAATAAATTTGTGAGCTGCAATGAATTTTATGAGACCATGAAATTTTCCGAAGCCATGGAAGCTCGTCGCCTGGATATTTGCCGTGGTGTGAAAGATTATATTTTGGCTCCATTACCGTGCATGAAAGACGTTTTGCGAAATTATCTGCATGCTACAGAAAAACTGCACAAACTAGATTCGACGTATGAACTGAACGGCACTCCGAGCTCGTATGTAACGAGCCTGCCTGACATATTTGCTGCAGTAGCGGAGCGCTATAGCGAGTAGTGTCATCGATGTTGCACCAGACCCATGTTTAACGGGGTAGTAGTTTGCATATTACGCCGTCGTGATTACTTGGATGACGGCGTAAACATCCGGAACATAGATTGGCTTCTTCAACGGTATGCGTGCATTTGCCAATCCAATAAGTATCGCGTATGTTACAGCCATACTCGGGCTCCAGTCGTGCGCCATTCACATCCCTAGAATGTTGCATGTTCGATCGCCACGATCAAAATATTAAAAAAAAAGATATATATGTGTGCGATTCACCAGCTTGAAATTGCAAAAAGTCACCTAACAACGCAACTTGAAAGGTACCCTGTAGCGCAGACGTTAGCAGACACTTGGGGATTGTGTCCTAACTGCACGTTTCATCACTCTAACTATTTCACTTCACTGATCGAGCTCGAGCGTGTTGGTGACATGCAGTGCTCTATAATATCCACAGTAGTTATGCTAAACGCAATACACAAAAAGAAGTATGTTTTTATTTTGACCTCGCTGAATGATATGATACATAAAATACAATAAAAGTGACTTACGAGCTTGAGAAAACGTTAACGCATGAGGGGAAATAAAGTGCAACAAGCTCCACGCGAGTTAGCAGCCGATCTTGAATCGTCGCTGTCACTCTCGGTGCGTTCGCAGCTTTCTAGTTCAAGCAAAAAATCTTTGTCATCAGGAAGGTCTTTTTCCAAACATTCCTGCTGAAAGAAATGAATGAATTCCTTCTTCCGAACGACTTGACAACACGAACAACAGCACGCCACTATGGTTATCTGGGCACGGATAACATATCGTCATCCAGTTAACAAAGAAATCGCTCGCAGTGTGCTGTCATCTATCAACGAATGTACAAAAACAAGTGGCGCAACGCTGGCCGATTTAAGCAAATCGCGAGCCCGTACGACTTTCAGCGTACATTGTTATGGTATCCATTCAATACGAAAGCGCCGACTAATGCAATAAGCATGTAAGAGGCTAAATAGGTCAGACGATAATATTTACCTAACCTACGCTGCTACAGAAAACCTTCTCAAGCTGATATGTGTATTCTAAGGGCTATCATCAAAAGCGCGAGTGCCACGTTTTTCACGAAAACCTCGCGTGTCGCAAGAACGAATCACAATCATTGTGTCACGAAGGGTCCGGTTTGTTCACTGATGCTGCAAACGTGCAAAGTGGTAGTGTTCGTTTCTTGGTAACGCGCTAACGCTGAGGCTAGCTCAGCCGAACAAAGGAGCGCTTACCTACTGACCATCCTGGAGAGGATGCTCCAGAACTCCACTCGGTGGCACGAAAGTCCATGGGCGTTGCAAATACTGAGGGCATTGTTTCTAGGGACCGGTTCTAATTTGCAGAAGTGGTCTGAGTGTGTCAGCACTCCAGCAATAGCCTCCTTGACAGATTCCTTTCTATTTTTAGACAGATGTGCTGTCGATGTCAATGACATAGTCATGCTTATCAGAGTACTCTGCAAGAAAATTGTGCTGCACTTCTATCTTCCTGAAGTAGTCTTTGTGTTGGCGTAATCTTGCTGGGAAGCAATTGCTCCTATGTTGCTGGCTATACGAGAAAATGCCAAAATTGCAAGTCATGAAAAAATCAACAAAATGGTTTGAAAGAGGAACAGCTCTTACACTAGGTAATCAGGAATGCTAAAATCTTCGATATTAGTGGCCAGTTCCAGCATTGACCGTACTTTTGCGTGCATTTGCTCACGCGGCAGCTGGCCATTTTAAATTTGAATGAATTTCCTGGTCAGGGCATATCAGGCGTCCGTCGGTGTCCACGCGGGCATGTGTTATCTATCTACCCTCACTTCCTCTCTCATAGAAAAAACTGTGTGTGCACGCGCTTATCCTAGCCCCTAGGAACCTGAGCAGGTGGTGCTGGTGGAGTAGCGGAGAGTGAGCGGAGGCGAGTGCACTCTGGTGTGTGAGGTCACTCACGTCGCGGGAACTCGCTGGAGCGCCCGAATGTGTGGACAGAGTGTAGGAGAGGGTTAGTGCAGTGCTTCGCCTCTCCTTCTCTCGCCGTTCGTGCTCTCTCATCTCTGCGCCCCACTTTCCTGTCCCCTCGCTGCTACATATATATAAAAGTAGTGAAGCGCTCCTCACTCTCGACCGTTATGCCGATAAAATTTTTGATACGTCGTGTACTTTCGGCGCAATAAATGCATTTGCATTCCCTCAAGATTCCTTTCAGAGAGGTGGAGGCAATTGTTTTCTAGCTTGATTTGTAGTATAGGAGCCATGATGAGATGCTTTTTGCGAAGTGGTGACGATCATTTGCCAGGCAAGCAATTGCAATGCAGGGGCCAAGCTCAGTACCATCTTGCGTCAAAATAATAAGTGTGCTTCTTTGGCCATTATTTGAAGGACACTCAGCATGATACAAAGCAAATTTCAGACTTGACATGCTGACTTACGAGTCCTTGAGCACAAACAACACAGGTACGACGTTGCGTGTCCTCCTGGTGAGAAGTTTCTGACTTTTAAGGCCGAAAAATTTGCAGATGCCACGTACAGTGCGAATATATGATATGCGAAGCACGAATGAGGAAGGTTGATAAGTCAATGTATTGTCAGCACAACTTTGCGAGGCGCACAGATGTACTACACTGCAAACAGAAGTAGAAAAGCTAGGTGCACTGAGGTATCTAGATAAGATGCAAGTGTGTTGTTTATAGTTGCGTAACGACCGCACCACTAACGTTTGTAATACCACTACACAGCAGTGGTAGGCATGTGAAATATACCGTACATGACTTCCATGTCATGGTTATCATATCTGCGCCTGGAGTTTGTGTTCTTCGTGTATTCACGCCACGTATTACCAAATTTGGTATATGTGAAGCTAGCGAAACAGCCGTGAGCACGCTATGAGCGTAGCATGTGGCCATGTCCAACATGACACGCATATCATGATTATCATGTTGGGAAGTGTCACTTACTTTCGTCGTTCATTCACGTCACGTAACACCAAATTTGGGACATATGAAGCTAGTGAGAAGGCCGTGAGTGCATCAAGAGTGTTGTATGTAGTCATGCTTCTAAATAACACACATGTGACGATTATCATGTTTGCATCAATCATATACCTTCGTCATCCATTCACGTCACATAATACGAAACTCGGTATATGTGAAGCTAGCGAAACGGTCTTGAACGGGTTATGAGCGTATTGTGTAGTCATGTTTCTCGATTGAGATGTTGTAGGTAGCCGGTGGATCTATCCTTGCATAATTTGCAGGCAATTGCCCCACCCGGTTTCCTTTTTGCTAATTGCATCTAACGCTACTTTGTTTGTTTTTTAGCTGAACACGAGTAGGCTCTTGAAAAACCGCGCATAGTGCGACGTAAGGTTGCATAAGTCGACGTCCTTGGTGCTATTCCACATGCAGTATTGTGCTGGTACTCTATCTCGCTGCACCTTACCCCAAACATAATTATTCCTTATCGCAATTCACATGCGAGGTCTGTAGCATTCAAAAGTTTTAAAAGAATTCGTGACACCTGTTTTCTGAAGATCGAGTGACCACGTGGAAACACAATATAAGTTACGCTGTCACATGGCGAGCCTAAACATTGCAATTCCTCAAATAGACTCACATAAAAAACAGCACCAATAACGAGAGACAAGAAAAAGAAGGAGACAGACAGCGGCACTGTGCCGCTGTCTGTCTCCTTCTTTTTCTTGTCTCTCGTTATTGGTGCTGTTTTTATGTGAATCATGTCGTACCAACTCGCCCAAGCAACCACGTTAGCTCAAATAGACCTTGCCGTTTCTTCTTAAGCTTACGACACTTACGCAAATAGTGTTCTATATCACCATTTCCCTTGCACTTTGGGCACAAGGGTGTCGCGGAGAGTCTTATCTTGTGGAGCCATGCTGGCGTACGCCATGATCTCGTTCGGATGTGATGAAGAGAGCAGGCCTCTTCCCTTGATATCCCTTTTGTCACGCATGACTGGTGAGGCGTCAGCCATAACGAGTGAAAATACATATTGACAGCTTCTCGTAAAGTACGCTGATTGTCTTTGGGAGCCTTTTTCATTGGTGTAAGCTCCAGAGCACTCCGGAAAGGTCTGTCAGCCGCCTCATTACCTGTTATAGCACATGTGATGGAAATCTATTGAAACTTAATATTTATATCAAGGCCATGGAGGTCTCTAAAGATTTGCAGTGATCTTTGGATGCATTAATTCAAAACCAATCCTGATTTTAGCCACTGCAAAATGGGCTTAGAGTCGAAAAACAGCATGACTTGTTGCTGCCTACAAAAATTCAGTTTCTTCAGAGCTGCCTAAATTTCCACGCTTTTACACGCTATCGATGAAACAACACACTCGAGTCGCACTGTCCAAAATGCCTTTAGAGACGGGATCACAAACGCTGCAGCACTTGCTCCGCGCACTATGCCGACCGATCCATCGGTGTAAACTTTCAAATGATTGGCCTACTTTTCTTCAATAAATTCAAATAACAAAGAACTTACTTCTGCTGTGGGTGTTGAACGCTTGCTATGCATCCTTGAAATCATCACCTGACAGTCGACATCCTCATGTGACCAAGGTGGGTTTTGTCGAAGTTGTATTTGTTTGGGGAAATCGATGCCAAGATGGCGAAGGTTGTTGAGTGTTGCGAAAGCTCGAGATTCCATGCGTCGCTGAAGGCGACTGAGTAGTGATCGTCCTGGGCTCGATTGGCAAAGTCGGCAAAGCTGTGTCTGCAGTCGTGCAGTCGTGGAGAGGTGAGAAGCGGCAATGGCGGAAGACGAGCTTCAAGAAGCACTTTTATGCTCACTGCAAACTTTGGCACTTCCAAAGCGACTCAGAGACCTTTATAATGAAGCGTTTCCAGCCCTTTGTACTGTGACTCACTTGGAAAGATCAGAGGCAATTTGAAAAGCATGCGATTGACAATCACTGCCGCGTGTAACTTTATCACTGAGGTTGGGTGGCTCCCCAAGCTTGTTTCTGCTATTCTTCTAAGAATGTTTACACGGGGTGACAGCGCTGACATGGTCTTGTATACAGCACGTCACCAATTCATCCTGGTGGCTATTTTGACTTCAAGGGATCTCATGTACTTAACTTGCTTGATTGATTCATCAGGAAGTAATATTCCCTCCTTCCATCTCGTATTCGCATACCTGGGAATAGCATGAATCCACACTTTTCAGCTGATATTGTTAGTCCAATAGATTCAAGATAGGTTTGTACAAAGAGTATAACGCTTTGGCCAACCATTTCGTATCGCTTATGCTGATGACAGATACATGTGTCATCAGCATAAACTGATATTTGAACTGCCTTGCTCGCAGTTTTAAGGGCATTAGGTAAACGAGCCATGGCCACATTGAACAACACTGGAGACAGAGCACTGCCATGTGGCACTCCTCTGGGGATTTTCCTTGAGCTACTGAGCACTGTTTCTAGTTTCACCTGCATCGAACGATCACTAAGAAACGCCTGAAACAAGCGCAAAAGGTTCCCTGTTATTCCCACATACGCAAGACTACAAATTGTCGCACCTTGGAACATGTAGTTATATGCTTTTGAAACGTCCAGGAATTTTGCCAGCATTGAAAAGCCGTATGCTCGTTGGTGTTTTATGAGACTTACCAAGTCCAAGTTGTTGTGCTGTGCACTTAACTATTGCCGAAACGCAATAATACATGCTGGAAGAGCCTTATGATTCTCCATCCATATAGTCAGCCGAACACAGGCCAGCTTCTCTATTAGCTTTGCTGCGCATGAAGTTAGTTATACTTGTCTATATTACCATTTCTGTCCTGTCTTTACCTGGCTTCAGCACTGGCACGACCCATTACAATTCCCAGGCTTCAGGAATGTTTCCCGACTCTCAAACATAGTTGAAATGCATTAGAAGCTTGCTCTTCAGTTCTGCAGGCAGATTTGAGATCAGTTGGTTTGTAATTCCGTTAGGCCCAGGAGAATAGTGTCGATGGAGACAACTTATGGCTGACGTAAGTTCCCGCAGCATGAAAAGTGGCAGATGTAGAATGAAGCGGAAGTGGGTAAGGTGGTTCACTTTCTCTTTCAAATACATAGACGCCAGTAAACTTTTCGGCTAGAGATGGCATTCATGTATCCTTTAATAACGCGAGGGCAATAAACGGTCTCAAAGGCTGGGGCGTGAGTTGAGTTGAATAAACTTGATTTGCACAACGGTTGTTGCTGTGCCCGGGGCTAGGCTGCCATGGACACATCGTTCAAGGAACATCTTTTGAGGTCCTCGGCGACGACCCGGGCCCGCTGGACGGCCCACACCTGGTCTTCGAGGGCCTCGCTGAGAAGGGCGGCTTGCCATCGCTCAGCAAGGTGCCGCATTTCGGTGGGTCCCTCAGTTGACGTCATCCTTTCTCGTGGTCTATCTTCATCTCTTTCGCATTGCCAAAGTATATGTGCCATATAGGCCCGTTCGTGCTTCCGACACTATTTACTGCTTGCCAGATCCTTGACAGTGGAGTAAATACACTTAAACTCTCACAAGACGTTGCCCATTGTTTTCTCTAAAGTTGTTTGCTGTGTCGCCGTATTACTGCATTAAGTCTGTTGTTTTGCTAGCATGCTGCTGCCTCTCCGCATAAGGCTTTTCTGTGCCCTTTTCTAGCTGCACAAAAATTACGCGTAGAGTTTAAGTCCAGGGCTGGAAAATGAGCATGTAGCTTAAGTATGGTGAATGCAGCTGCTTTGCTCTCCAGCATATTCTGAAACTTTTCCCCTGATCGGTGATATAGATGCTCTTGGTAGCGATCCCAATCAGTTACTTTGCAGGATTTCGCTCCCGCCAAATGGTGGCAAGCAACATTGCTAATTATAGAGAAATGATCACTTCGCCTTCCGTCGAGAGCTGTACAACACGTGAGGAAACTCACTTGAATGCGAAGTCAAGTCAATAATACTTTATTTTTTTATTTATAATACCCTTAGGGCCAAATGGCATTACAGAGAGGAGTGGAATACATTGAATAACACATGGTACATGGTGGGGAGGGAAAAATACAGCGTTAGTACGAATATAAGCAAAAGTCAGCGTACAAACAAAAATACATTAAATAGATCCTGCGTATACAATGTTAGCTACGGTATGACGAAAAAGATGGTTGTCATTAATAGCAACAATTTCAGGGGGAAGGTGGTTCCACTCATGAGAAGATTGAGGCAGGAACGACTGCGCAGCTGTGTTAGTACGATAGGTGATAATTCCAACCTTGTGACAATGATCGACGCGGTTGGAAAAATACTGGGGTTGCAAAATAAGTTCGTCGCGCAAGATGGGGTGGTGATACAATTTATGAAAAGTAGATAGGCGGGAAACTTTTCTTCGAAGTGACAGAGTAGGCATGGACAGAATATTTTTCATTGCAGATATGCTGGCAGTGCGATTGTAGTTCGATAATATGAAGCGTGTTGAATTATTCTGAACTAGCTCAAGTGATGTAATTAAATTAATGTGGCTGGGATCCCAAATCGAAGAAGCATATTCTAGTTTAGGTCGTATTAATGTTTTGTACAGGGCTAACTTCAATGAAGATGGAGCTTTGGAAAAGTTACGGCGTAGGTACCCAAGCGTACGGTTAGCTTTGTTGATTATTTGTTCGACGTGCATTGCCCAAGAGAGATTGGATGTTATGTGGACGCCTAAGTACTTGTACGAGTTAGTAGATTCAAGAGGTATGTCCTTTAAGTAGTAAGTAAATTGACTGCAAACACTGCGGGACACGCGCATGACTTTACATTTGTTTATGTTCAATTCCATTAACCACGTACGACACCAGTTATCAACAGTGTTAAGGTCTGATTGAAGAGTACACGAATCAATTATGTTATTTACCTCACGAAAAATAACGCAATCATCAGAAAATAAATGAATTCTGGATTTAATGTGGGAGGGGAGGTCATTAATATAAATGAGAAATAAGAGAGGCCCAATTACCGATCCCTGAGGAACGCCGGAGTGTACTTCAGTAAAACAAGAATTATGCCCGTTAGCGTAAACAAATTGTGAGCGATTTGTGAGAAAACATTCAATCCATTTAAACACTTTATGATCAAGTTTCAGTTGGCTTAGTTTGTGAAGTAAAAGTTTAAAAGTTTACTTGCACAAGCAGGGGCCTCAAGAATGCTACATTGCCATCATTCGCAATGCATAAGTCTAGCTTATCACTAGCATTTTTTAGAACGTCCACGTGCATCCGAACTCTTGTCCCCCCCCACCCCCTCTCTGACGTGTGATGCGCATTGAAATCACCACAAATATTGCGTAGAGCTGGGCAACAATGTCACTGATATTTTAAAACTTTTCGATGGAAATTTTTTGTGAGGAGACGCATACACCAATGCAATGCTGACTTTCTGATTTTCTGCCTGTGCCCTGATCGCACAAACCTCTATAACATCTGTGCACAAGTCCACCACATTGAGTGCTACGTGTGGTACCTCTCTTCCTAATATATAGCGGCGCTTAAATTTGGGAAAGTCATATGGTGGGGTTTTTGTGAGTGACGTATCAAGTGATTGATTTTTGTCTCGGTAATCTGACCTCCGACAGAGCCAAGATCAGAATTTGATATTCTCTCAAAACAGGTGTAGTGCATTCATGCGAGAAAGAATTCCGGCACAATTACACGGCATTACGAAAGGCACTTTTCGGCGATTTAATGTTCACTGAAGCTTTGCTTTCGGCATTCTAATGCTGGTTGTGCCCGAAACAAGAAAGCAGCACTGATTCGTGAGACAACACGGCCTACAGCATTGTCTTCGCAGTACCTCGTGGCATTGTCGCTAGGTGAGAACGTAGAGCGGCAAACAGAACACGAACGATCTCCGCAGTGTCGTGGATATTTTCCTCATTTATCTTTGTCTTCTGCTTGTATTCTTGTCTCAGTACTCTGGCATAGGTTGCTTGTGTAGAAATCTTCTGAGCAGACTCAGTCGGTCTGGCTGCTTGTCTTGCTTGACTCGCATCACTCGGTATTTTCAGAAAGCATTCTTCTTATTGCATTTAACGTACATTTTTGAACTAGTTGATATTCTGTCTTCCATTGATGGAGGAAAATCCTGTGGTGCTTGAGCAACTGACAGGGCAGTAGTGGGTTTAGTTGGTTTAGGCCCCGTAAGAAAGGCTTTTCGTCTATGCAGTGCACTCACTCGGATTGGCTATGACTTGGAATGGGGAATAATGACACGCAAGTCAGGATTATCATGTTTGATCGTGTCAGTTACTTTCGTTATCTATTCATGTCAGTTAATACTAAATTTTGTATATGTGAACTTAGAGAAATGACCACGAGCGCGCCAGGAGCGCAGCATGAGGTCGTGTTTTACATGGCACGGTTATCATGCATCCGTCCATCGTTCGGCAAGTTCCATTCCGTGACGTCACCGGCCGCGGATATAAAAGCACCACCGCCGCATCTGCACGTCAGTGGGCAAGGAAACAGCGAAGCTTCGACGATGCTCATCCATCGTGTTTTCTTTGCGCAGGTAAACTACCTCCAAAATGCTTACTGCTTTCGCTCTGATAATCGCTTCTTGCTGCTGTTTCCTTGCCCATTTGACTGTTCTGATGGTCTTGCTATGAAGTGCCTTTCATTGCTTTCGCATCTATTCCATTGCATTTGCACTCTTCTCCAGAGCGGGGATGTAGAAACAAATCCAGGCCCTCAGAGACAGGCAAAGTCTAGTTCAGCCAACAAAGGCAGTAATATTGCTTCAAGCAGCAGTTCTGCCACTAACCTTTCGGTAATGGATAACAACGAAAAGCTTGAGGAGACAGACAGCTTTGCTTCTGTTAAAAGCATGTTGAATGAGCTACTACTATCAGGACAGAAAAAACTGGCTGACGATATAGCTGAAATCAAGCAATTTCATCAATCCGTAAATTCTAGATTTGATGCCCTCGAATCTCGAGTGGCTTCTCTTGAATCAAACTCCGCATCAGCGGCTGCTTCTGAGGGGACCTGTTTCCTAAAACAAGAACTTAACTCAGTGAAATCTATCGTGGAACAACTTACCGCAAAAAATGATGACCTAGAAAACCGATCCCGGAGAAACAACGTTATTTTTCATGGCAATTCGAAAGAACCCAAGGAAACAAATGCGTCACTGCTTTCAAAGGTGTCACAGTTGATTACAGATGAACTTGAAATGGAATGCCCGCGAATCGAAAGATGCCATCGCTTAGGGAAAGGTAGCGAAGGCCGTCCTCCTCCTACTATCATTAAACTCCTCGATTTCAACGACAAAGTTGCGATTATGAAAAGTGCCAGGAACATCGAAGACCCGAATGTTCGCGTTACTGAGGATTTTACAGCTCGCGTACACATATTACGTAAAACATTGTGGGAAGCAACAAAGTCATTTAGAGATGCCGGCACAAACGTCCGCATTACCTACGATCACGTCTTCATTGACAATGTTCGTCAGGACTGGGACAATGCTTCTAACTGTCTCATTCGGTCCAGCAGCCGCACAAAAGGTATTAAAACTGCACTCCCTCCTCCCGGTCCTCGACGACTACCACAACAGAAGAACGCTAACTTACACCTTTTAAACATCAATGCTAGAAGTATAGTAAAGAAGTTTCCTGATTTCTTATCAATAATTTTAGCTCATGGAGTGCACATTATTGGTGTTACTGAGACCTGGCCGCATGAGAGTATCCATGATATTGAAATTACTCCCCCTGGATTTACCGTACTTCGGTCGGACAGGTACAGTGGGCGAGGAGGCGGGGTGGCACTTTTTTTTCGTTCAGACTTGAAGTTTTGTGCAATTCAAGGGCCTATCGGAATAGAGTCAGTGTGGTGCAAATTTTACTTTGAGCACATCACTATCATAATAGGCGTTTTTTACCGACCTCCGGGATCGTCAGCGGATTCCTTGATCACCTTGACAAATTTTATTAGTGAGCATAACTACAGTAGCGGAAATATAATCCTTATGGGAGACTTTAACGCGCCTGGAATTCAATGGTCCACCCTGTCTTTAGGCGATTCACCCTCTCTAACAGACACAGAGCTGCTGAAATTTTCTCTGTTTCTCGGCCTAACCCAAGTTGTTCGAGAATTCACAAGAGAGTCTGCAGTTCTCGATTAAGTCTTTGTTAGCCCTACTCTCTTAGAAAGCACGTTGAACTGCCTTGTCACTGAAGGAATTTCCGATCATAAAGCCGTCTTCGTCTCACTCTCATGTCGTGTACCCACACCGAATATTGTGTATTCAACTTATCATGACTTTAACCGTGCAGATGACGTCAGTATCCTAACAGTTCTAGAGGATTCATTTGAAAATTTTGAACGGCTTAGTGAATCTAGCGACGTCAACGATTTAGTTTCTTTCTTTGAAAGTCTTGTGCATTCTTGTATCACCCGCTTTATTCCAATAAAAACTAAGAAAAAAATGTCCAGTTGCCATGGATGACGAGGGAGTTGTTACAATTGACACGTCGCGTAAAAAGGTTACATTGTTCGATTAGACGTCAGACCTCCCCGTCACTAAATGAGTTCAATAAACTTAAAGAGGAATTAAGAGCCAAAACTAAAGCCACCAAAGATTTCTATTACCAAGTGACAATGAAAAACCTGATGGTAACAAATCCAAGAAAATTTTGGAGCTCCATCTTGCCGAGTTCAACGGAACCAAACACAATGGACATTCATGGAGCTTCCACAAGCGATCCTGTCACAATAGCCAATGCATTTATTCTTATTTTAAATTTGTTTTCCCCATTGATAATTTTCAAACACCTGCCTTTTCACTGGCCAACCCTGCACCCTCAATTGGTGACGTATGTTTATCTGAAGAAGGCATTCTAAATTTGATACTTAACTTAGACACTAAAAAACGCCCTGGCCCAGATAATATTCCCAACAACTTTTTAAAACAACATGCTTTATGTACAAGCCGCTACCTTATGATAATATACAAAAAATCCCTAGCAACAGCAACAGTTCCATCATCATGGAAGCTTGCTAAAGTGCTCCCCTTTTTTAAAGCTCGATGCAAATCCTCGCCGGCTAATTACAGGCCTATTTCCTTGACATCTCACTCATCCAAAATATTGGAGCACGTCATATACAAACACATAGTAGAATTCCTGGAAGCTAATAATATTCTAAACCAGTTTCAACACGGCTTTAGACGTGGTTTCAGTACAATCACTCAACTTACCGAATTTAGTCATGATGTTATTGAAGCCATTGACTCGGGTTATCAGGTAGATGCTATTTTTATTGACTTATCGAAAGCTTTCGATACAGTTCTCCATTCCAAACTTTTACTTAAACTTAATTTCATATTAAAAACCCGCTGCTCGTAGGTTGGATATCTAGTTTTCTCTCGCATCGCTCGCAGTATGTATTTTTGAACTCAACGGCATCCAGTACCGCTGATGTAACTTCAGGTGTTCCGCAGTGCTCAGTACTTGGACCCCTTCTTTTCTTATTATTTATTAATGAGATATCCGGTAACATAACGTCTCAGATCAGGCTAGACGCCGATGACTGCATGATTTATCAAAAAATCACTTCTGCTGAGGATCACAAAAAACTGAACAACTCATTTTCCAGTTTTTGCACTTGGTGCCAAACCTGGCAAATGAATGTAAATTTTCAAAAAACTCTGTGCATGACATTTTCTACTCGGTCATCCGCTCATCTATTTCCCTACTCATTCGATTGTTGTCATTTAACAAAACAAGAAAAATGGAATATAAGTACCTCGGCCTTCATTTCACTCACAACATGTCCTGGTCCAAACACATTGATATTACGTATAATAAAGCCCTGAAGAGATTAGGTTACTTACAGCGCGTTCTCCGTGTAGCACCAAAAGAAACCAAGCTCTTAACATTTAAAATGTTAGTACGGCCATCACTCGAATACGGTTGTGTCGTGTGGAATCCACACAAAGCGTCCGACATTGCAAAACTAGAATCCATACAAAAAAAAAGCCGTCCGTTTTATCTGTCGAAGATATGACCGGGATTTTTCACCTACGTCCAACTTAGCACCTTTGGGTTTAACTCCTTTATCTGCCAGGCGTCATTCAGAATGCTTAAAGCTCCTGTACACCTTGATTAATTCGCCGCGCTTGCCCTCGCTCCATAGGTATCTGCAGTTTGCCACACCACCCTCTGTTCACACCAGGAGTCAACATGCGCTAAATATTACGCCACTTCACCCCAAAACTGATTTGTTTAAGTATAGTTTTTTTCCCTTCACTATTGAGCTCTGGAACTTGCTACCCGGCGATACCCGCGGGCTCCCTTTGGAGCAGTTTCTCAGTGCAATATCACATGCGTGTTAAGTAGATATTTCCATGTTCTTTTGCTTTCTGTGCTCTTGCTCTGTTCATTCTGTACCTTGTGTAGTACTATGAACCACATATTTGTGCCATATGCTCATGTTTTTGTTTCTGCTTGTTATCACCTGATCATTTGTATGTCCACTCCTGCAATAGCCCTAATAGGGGCTGCAGTATGTATAAATAAAATAATAAATAAAATATTAGGTTGGGACGTGCACTTACTTTCATCATTCATTCAATTCACGTTATACCAAATTTGGTATATGCGAAGCTAGCGAAACGGTCGCCAGCGCATCATAAGCGTGGTATGTAGTCATGTTCTTACATGACACACTTATCACAATTATAATATTTGCACCCGTCATACACCTTCGCCATTCATTCATATCACGTGACACCAAATTTGGTATATGTGAAGATAGTGAAACGACCATGAGCGCACCATAAGCGTATGGCGTGTAGTCATCGCTTACATGACATGCATGTCATGATTTCCACGTTAGAGCCTGTCGCTTATATTCGTCATGCAGTCATGTCATACCATACCAGTTTTGCAATATATCATCTGAACATAAACATCGCAACAGTAGCAATACCAGGACATGCCAATAATGACATTTATGACATGCATGCCGTGGTTTTCACGATATGACTAGTAACCTATGTTCTCAATGCAGTCATGTTATGCCATACCAATTTCGGTATAATGTAAATACCACCATCAAAACAGCCAGGAGAGCTGAAGTCGTAGTATGCTAGATAGATAGATAGATAAATGAGATAGATGATAAATGATAGATAGATAGAAAAATGAGTCTGTTTAGAGAAATTTATTCTCACAGACAGTGAACATCAATTACAATCCAACAGAACATCGCGTCAGAACACAACATCCACACACACACCAAAAGTTGTTACAAAACGATATGTCTACATATGCACAATACATGGTAAACGAACGCACAAATGAAATGTAAAGATCTATATGTCAGATATTTACATAGTATTTACAAAGTATTTGTGTGAGTACTAAACAAATAATAACCTAGCAATACCAGGCAGGCCTGAAAACAAGCCTTACGCGTCTCTCGCAGAAGAACACAAAAGGGCAGGGCCATTTTCGAAAGAATTCCTTTTCGCCCAGAAAGAAGAGTTCCTCCGACCAAACAGATAGTATTTCTTTGTACAGTCGCTCCAAAATCGGGAAGAGAGCACGGCGGTGACGACCTGCTGCAACAGCCTCACAGCGGTTACGGCAAAGACAGTAGGCACCAGCAACAATGAGAAGGTAGGTGAAATGGCCTCGAGAACAACGTCCAGAAGAAACCAAGTGGTTTACTACGAGGCAACGAAATTCTGCATGCACAGCCCTCCAGAAGACACGAGCAACGACGCATTGTCTTAAATTATGCTGGTTTGTTTCCCGTAGGGAGCAGTTCGGGCATGTTGATGACTGGACCATTCTCCACCTTTCGAGGTGGTCAAGGGTAGGAAGAACGCCCCACCCCAGCCACCACATGGAGTACCGCAGGTAGCCAGGTAGAAATGATGCCGTCAGCGTGCTCCAAAACACACAACTAGAGCGGGTGCGGCGTGCTGGAGGAACTAACGGGAGCAACAAAGCGGCTGTTGTGTCAACGATAGGATTGTCTAACACATGTACCTCAGGGCACGTCGACTGGGTTTGACGAAAAAACGAGACAGCTGTTGCATGAAACGAAGGAAGTACTACTGATTGTAGGCCCCGATTAAGGTGCACATTAGGCAATAAATACCGAAGGTGAGTGCCTAGAAAATAATATGCCAAAGTTCGTGTGGGGGATTCCTCTCCTTGTACGAGGCGCAACAAGAAGCGCAGGGTCAATAGCCGGCAGCGTATTGATGTCGAAAGGAAAACAAAGCCTCCCTCGGAACGCTGCTGCCCTAACACCGCACGAGAAACCAACTCGGCGCCACCGGACCAAAAGAAGGACCACAAGGCAGACTGCAATGACCTGATGATACGTAAAGGCGGCTGTGGCTGTTTTACGTGAGAAAGGTACCAAATGCGACCACAGAACACAGTCTGTGCAAGGTATCACCGCTCAAGAAGCCGGAAGTCGAAAAATCCCAGGCGTTCTCAATTTTTTGTTTTACTTCATCCAGGGCGTTTGACCAAACGTAGTTACAGACGCCGTAGTGGTGGTACCGAATTCCTAAAATGCGAAGAGACGCAGCTGGCTGAAGAAGAGATGTGGAGCTAAGTCTGGAGTTAGAATAGCCGATGAACAAATACCGGGATTTAGAAAGGTTTAGCGTGGCACCTGAAATGTTACCATACTGAAAGAATAATCGCAGGCTATGTGAAAGGCTATCTTCATCTGAAAGGTGCAGGGTTATGTCGTCAGCAAAAGCTGCAACTTTCACAGCACTGCTGCCCGGAACCGCAACACCCCGGACATGCGAATCCGCTTCTAGAGCACACAAAAATTGCTCAAGGCTGAGGGTAAATATAACAGGAGACAATGGGCATCCCTGACGGACCCCACGTGTAATAGAAAAGACAGCACTCTCTCAACCAACTAAAACTAGTGTGCTTTTTACACCAGAGTAGGTATGTCTAATTAATTTTACAAAAGTACCAGGAAAACCAAGGGCTGTGAGCACTTTAAAGATATAAGTGTGCTCTAGTCAGTCAAATGCTTTCTCTTGGCCCAAAGACACAAGGAGACTACGCGCAGATCGCGACCGAGTATAGGCTATGATATCCCGGGTGGTAAAGAACAAGCTGTGTATTTCTCGTCCAGGCATAGATGAAGCCTGGTGATGACCCACCAGGGTGTTCAACAGAGCCTTCTAACGTTGGACGATCACCGTCGCGAATATCTTATAGTCAACGTTAAGAAGCATGATAGGTCTCCAATCTTCAGAATTAACAGAGGAAGCATCACCTTTTGGAATAAGCACAATGCGTCCATCTCGAAAACTTTATCATTCCAAAATGACGAGCTCATTCCAAAATGACGAGTAAAATTAAACTGGAAAACCGCTTAGAACAGGGGCTGTCGCCCTTTCCATAGATTCTAGTGCTGCCTTTGACTTGTAGTGCACCACTTCGACTGATGGAGGGATGTGCAGAGAATCAGCAGCTTGTTGAGGAACGCCAGACAAACCTGTAAGCATAGATGGTATTATATCATAGTTTGTCCGCATGGCTGAACATGACATTTCTTCAAAATGCGCCAGAAAGATCGATCACGCATAGGAAGCGGCTGTGTAGGTGGTGTCTGCGTGGTCATAAAAACAGGTGATTGTGACTGCCCAAAACACGATTGCCTCACAGAGCGTAGCACCTCGGGGTGGGCACAAAGGTTGTGCCTACAACGCCAAGCCGCTGCCAGAGATGAGGCGGCAATCAAACGCTGGAAGCGTTCACGTAATTCATGTTGCCAAGCTCGCATCAGGGAAGACAGCGTTTCGGCGCGCAAGGTGATGCGTAACTTCGATACAGTATCGGCCAGCTCCTCAGAAACGCGACGACGAAGTGAACGCGCTTCAACTGAGCAATGCAGGCGCCCCTGCGTTTTAAGCGCATCCAAATCAAATGAATCAGACGCAGCGAATGACACCCGTATTGCACGGGACAAATTTGACCGAGAGAATGCGTCCTGGAGGACACGAACATCAAGACGCCATGGTTTCTCTGGAAAAGAAAATGGAATTTTTAGTTCTAAGAGAATCGGACGATGGTCAGAGATGCACACAGGCGAAGGTGAGATGGGCGGAACACGTAAGTCGGAGACAAACGTCTCTAAAGCATGTGGAATATAAGCCCGGTCGAGTCTGCTGGAGGATGGTCCGCGGCGCCATGTCCAAACAAAAGTATTCCCGTGCATGACATTATGCACATCCAGCAATGAAAAATGCTGGACAAGGCGTCGTAGCTCACGTGAATTCCAGGCAGACCGACTTCAGCCAGCACCTTGTACATCGCATCACGTATTTAGCACACAGTTAAACTCTCCAATTAGAATTACGTGACGACCATCTAGGCAAAAAAACATCCAAATTTCGAAAAAAAAAAATCATCAGACTGTCCGGTTTGCAGGCGCATACATACATAGTAACTTCATTCGAAAAGAAAAATAGGTATAGTCCTGAGCCCTAATTCTACCGTCACCGTTATAAACAACGTGGTGACCTCTCAATAAGGGGGGGGGGGGGGGTTAGAAAAGGGGGTAACGATTTAGAGCACAGGGTAATATACTATGGGAGAGCTTAAAGCCGTCTCGAGGGTATGGGGGGTTAAATAGGGGGTAACGATTTAGAGCACAGGGTACTCTACTATGAGAAAGCTTAAAGCGGTCTCGAGGATATTTGACAGCGAGAACTCTGCAGCGAGTGTATCGCGCAATATAGCACGATTCAAGATAGTTATGCCTACTCCGCGATTGTGCAAGAGTGCAGCTAGCTCAAGGTTTCTTGAAAAATCTCCGTTTTTGATATAGTTTTTCGCCAAACTTTTGCTTTCTATATAAATAGCATTTTATCACATGCAAAACAAGAAATAATCTAAACAATGAATTAGTTTCGCAACTCATTCTTTAACCAAACAACTGCATGATAACCAATTGAGCATGGACTGATGTCATTTCAACGTCTTCTACTAATTCCTGGCCTAGCTAGTTGCCCGTTTCATTTTTAAAAATGGAAGCATATTCATGGGTGAATGATGGAGAGTGGGGCGAAGCATCCGTCCGTACATTCGTTCTTGCTTTTGTCCGTCCATGCCTCCGTCGGTGTGACCGTCCGTGCGTGTATCTGTTCGTGCGTCCGCACGTCCATCCGAGCATCCGTCCCTGCGTTCGTCCATGCATCTGCCCCTGCGTCCGCCCATGCGTCCATTTGTCCGTGTAGCCATCCGTGCGTCCGTCCATGCGTCTGTCTGTGTGTCCGTTCGTCCATCTAGTCAACACTCCAAGTACCACCATCTTGCATCTTTTCATCATATATTCCGCATATAGAAGCACCGCCATCCAGCAGACATTCTAATGACTAAACGAAAGGTGGCACACGCACACTTTCTTACGGCTTACGCTTCGTGTCTACTTCCCACTTTTAACCACCTCGAGCTCTTGGTATATACTAGTTCACTGTATTCATGGCACTACGTCCCAACGCTCGCTAAACCTTTCTAAAACCAAGGAGGTTACGCCCCGCGAGTATAACGTAGCAACCCTTTCTTGTCAGATAGTGCTCAATGTACATACCAATGGCTGCTAATGGGGAATGAGAGACAAAATGATTCGGCTTTTAGTTAACGTGCACGCTGCGAATTTTTTATTGTTCAACAACGCACAGGAAAAATCCCCCACCGGCGCCACCTTGTAGGTCAAAGCGTAAGACATGTTACGTACTACGACGAGGGACATACGGGGGCCACTTTAAGGAGCTTCACCCCTAAAAATTCGGCAGATTCCACATTCCTGGGAATCGATGATACGCGAAGCATGCGGAGAGGAGGTGACCACAGACAGATATAGACAGACAGACAGACAGACAGACAGACAGACAGACAGACAGACAGACAGACAGACAGACAGACAGACAGACAAACAGACAGACAGACAGACAGACAGACAGACAGACAGACAGACAGACAGACAGACAGACAGACAGACAGACAGACAGACAGACAGACAGAGAACTTTAATAGAACCGGAGGAGTTACTGAAGACCCTCTACCGAGAGGCCGTTGAAACGGCTGGCCGCACCCACGTAGAGGACAGAAAGCCGTGACGCTCCACCCGTTCCTGGGCCCTCTGTACTGCCTGGATTTACCTACTGATTTCCGTGCTTCTCATGGCCTCCTCTCATTCGGCTTTGCTTGAGAGAAAGTTGTTAGAGAACGCAGTACCTCGCCATGTTGCATTTTTTATTGAGCGACGCGTCAAAAAATCACGTTAGGTATATGTACAAGTGTGGCATTCACAGAGATATGTTGATGAATTGCAGATGTTTATATAACCTGTTGTTTGCACTTGCGCAACGATGCCAACTGACACATGCGTATTAGCAACACCAGAGGCTGATATGACGCGCTGATGCTCGCGAGGATGCTGACCCTGGACATTGCTACCTTCAGCGCTTGAAAATTAACAACAATTGGCATTAACCCAGCGTGACAGCTGTATGAGAAGAGTACATATGTAATCTTTATAAAATTGGGTAGGAAGCTTTGCGAGCACTACTGACGTTTCACGAGGATTAGCGTCTATTCGAAAAGTAGTTCTGAGACCTAGCCCAGCTGCGTAGTAAAAAGCGTCATTTCCACGCACAATGCTTGGATTTGATTCCAGCTGGGACCCTGAAACTTATTCTTTGCATTCGTCGGGTCGACGGTATAACGATGTCCAGTATTTCCTAATTCTTTCGCACTAAAATTGCCCATTTGTGTTCTCGTCATTCCTGGGTTGATACTAAGTGTCGATCACATGTGGCACATACCCGCATACCGGTGGCACGTGCCCACTCTTGGGTATGTGCCACTGTCTGGCGGGATGTGCTTGGCGACGTACGTGACAAAATTCTGACATTATTCATGTCTTGACTAGCGGGTCATATTCGTCAAAGCATCTTAACCTCCCTTGCTAATATCGGTTCACAAGAAGGGGGTGACCACGACAGCACCCAAACGTAAGTGGATAGATAGATAGATAGATAGATAGATAGATAGATAGATAGATAGATACGCTCAAAATTGCCAAAGTTTGCTAAAGATGCTTTGCATTTAAAAAATAATTAGAGCAGCAACAATGAAAAAATTGTAAGATCCCACGTACAGTGGGAATCAACGATATGCGAAGCACAAATGAAAAAGGTTGATATGTCATTTTAAAATCAGCACAACGTTACGAGGTGGAGGTAAATTATGCTGTAAAAAATTTCCGTGTCATGAATAATATGTTTGGATCTGTCGCTTACATTCGTCATCTATTCACGTCACGTGATACCAAGTTTAGTATATGTGGGGCTACTTCGTCATGCATTGATGTCACGTAACACCAAACTTGGCATATGTGGAACTAGCAGAATTGCCACGAGCGAATCATAAAGGGCCCAATATGCTACGACGTCACGTTGACGGGCGCGAACGCTGGCCACAGCGACGCTACGTTAGCAAAACGCGAGCGCTCCAAGACTGGCGCGACCAGCGTCCGTCGACTTGGCCCGACGGCAGCCGGCGCGAAATGCGAAATGCCGCATTTCACGCCGATGCGTTTTCCAGGCAGCACTGCGTCTGCCTCTTTTCGCGACGGAGGGACGCCGGATGCGCTGAGACGTGCATGCGTCGAAGCAACGCAGCGCAGCGCGCGCATGCGAGTGCATGGCAGGACCGGCACCTGGCGTGGCATTGCCGGCATGACGCGACGATACCAAAGCTGAAGTGTATTGACGCCTTTACTGCGGCATCTAGTCATGTTCTCACATGACATGCATTGCCCCGCCGTGGTGGTCCAGTGGCTAAATTATTCGGCTGCTGACCCGCAGGTCACGGGATCGAATCCCGGCTGCGACGGCTGCATTTTCGATGGAGGCGGAAATGTTGCAGGCCCGTGTGCTCTGAGTTGGGTGCACGTTAAAGAACCCCAAGTGATTGAAATTTTCGGAACCCTTCTCTACGGTGTCTATCATAATCATATGGTGGTTTTGGGACCTTAAACCCCACAAATCAACCAATCATATGACATGCATTGAATGATTATCATGTTTGCACCAGTCACATACCTTCGTCATCAGTTGACGTCAGGTAATACCCAATTTGGTATATGTCAAGCTAGCAAAATGACCACGAGCGCATCATGAATGTGGCATGTAGCCATGTTGTTACATGATACACATGTCGGGATATTCATGTTTGGATGTCTCCTTTACCTATGTCAACCGTTCGCGTTACACAGTACCAAATTCAATACATGTGAAGCTAGCAAAACGGCCGCGAGCACATCATGAGCGTGGCATGTAGTCATGTTGTTACGTGACACGCATGTCATGACTTTCATGTAAGGGTCCGTTGCGTGTGTTCGCCATGCAATCATGTCATACCACACTAGTTTTGCAACATGTCATGTGAACGAAATCACCGCTAGAGCAGCAATACCACAAAATGCAAATCAAGATATTCATGACATACCTGTCATGATTTTCATGTTATGACTAGCAAAATATGATCGCCATACAGTCATGTTTTGTCATACCAAGTTTGTTATTCATACCATTAAGGAACCGGCCAGGAGAGCTAAAAGTCGTAGGCATCTAGATAGATAGATAGATAGATAGATAGATAGATAAATAGATAGATAGATAGATAGATAGAGAGATAGATAGATAAATAGATAGATAGATAGATAGATAGATAGAGAGATAGATAGATAGATAGATAGATAGATAGATAGATAGATAGATAGATAGATAGATAGATAGACAGATAGATAGATAGATAGATAGATAGATAGATAGATAGACTAAATGTTATCGAAGTTCGCTAGGAAATTTAAAACTGCTGCTACAAGACAGCAGCTTTTAAAGATAGCTTTGGCGACCGTAGAGTACAGCGTCTTACTGCTTAGCCTGTCACGTTCGGTCACGAAAGGCGAGGGCACGCCGGCTGTGCGTCAGCGAAAGCAGTCGGCAGTCACATCAGCAGATATCTACACATTTTCCGAGCTAGTTCAGCTTTGAAATCTCACACCAGCAAACAGAGCATAAAAGATAGGTAAACTACTGAAGGCACGCACTGAACCACCGCGAAAAAGTGAGTGATGCCTCGTTGACCTGGTAATACGCCGAACCAAACAACACGCCGAACTAAACACAAGTTCTGATAGCATATTGCCTGGATACGACCCTGAAACCGTCGGCCTATGTTACCAGACTGGCTCCAAGTGCCCGCTGTTTATGAAACCAAACAACAACAAAAAATAGGGTGCTCAACCAAGTAACGAGAACCAAAGCTTAATGAAGTAATTAACTAATAATTGTAAAAAATAAAATAAAATGTTGAAAATAAGCGTAATTTATTATTTTTGTTTTCATAATTTGTCCCCTCCTCGCCTAGCCGCGCTTCATTCGTCATGCAGTTGTTGATGTTTGTCGCAATAGGTTTCGGACCACGTTTTGTTCCGACCTTCGCGACCTATAGACCATTTCATCGTTTCCAAACACACGCCCTTGATGATATCAGCTTTCATCCACCGATGTGTCTTAACAGCGCCGGCGGGCAAGAATAGCTTTAGAAAACAGCCTGCTCATTTCCTACACCTTTGTTCGCTTATTTGGCAGAATATAATAGAGTAGATGTTTTTTCAGCCACAGAAAAATTATAAGATGTTGCCTCGAAGTTAACGCGCGTTCCTTCATGTGAAAAACTAATGAAAGACTTTCCTTTGAAAAAAAAAAACTTGAAAACGTGCTTTCAGTTTCGGCGTTAGCAGCTGGTAAATGTGGTCACCATAAGTTTTTTGAGGGACAATGCTCGTGACCTTTAAATCATCTATTTAGATTGAACTTGGTTAATCCAGAATGGGAATGGTGGGAGGTACACAAAAATTGCTTTGTCCTCAAGCTTGTGGGGTGCGAACGCACTTGTTGCTTTGTTAATAGTTGTATTTTAGTTTTGTTTCGAATGAACGGACGTACCGTTGTGAACTTCGTGACCCTATTTGAATTGATGAGCCTGAAAGGTTAATGTGGTGAAGTGAAACTGCTGTACACTTATTGATTGTCATCCCGCAACCGAGCGGCTTTAAGCCACACGAAGCCAAACGAAGCCGAAAGAATGAAGATTAGACAAATTGCGTACTACGCATCATTCCCACGCTGACTGAAATGCCGTGCGCTGCAGCTCTCATCGGCGTTACTCTCAGAGATCTTTTCAGTGCACCTAACAAAACATAGATTTTAACCTCTTTGGTCACAACTGAGGAGTATTTATGGTTTAACCTTGATATTTATTTATTTCACCTTGATTCTAACCCTTGGGTAGAACCGAGGTGAAAACCTTAGAATAGACATGACCTTTCCTCAATCTCTCGTTCTCCTCCGCCTCCACCCTGAAAAATGCGTCGGGAATTGCATTAATTTTTGCGAGAGACTTGCTTGAGGGTTTTTGTTGTAGCCGTAGCACTTCATTTCAGCTCACGTGAAATCTGTGCATGTTATTGAATAAGAATTGTCCGTTTCTACTTGAAATATCACGTTTCCTTATGCTGTGAGCTTGTGGTGATTGTTGTAGTATACCAAGAAATTAGAGTCTCCCGAGCCATAATCAGTGAAACGTGCATGTGTTCGTATGGCAAAGTCGTTCGCCTAATATTGCATGAGGCGTTTGACATGAAAGCAGTAATGTGGCACCTCAGATCTCTCGCGATATTCTCTTGGATTGTAATTGATGTTCAGAATAAATTTCTCTAAACACAGTAGCCTGATGCGTTGTCACAAAGTGTTTATATGCCGTTACTGTGAGATCGTGTTCACTACATTGTTCAAGATATATCTGCAATTTTTCAGTATTCGACATATTATCATTGAGAAACATACATAGTATAATAAATGCGGGGCATTTCTTAGGGAACTTCGGCGAGATTGAGCGTATCTATCTATCTATCTATCTATCTATCTATCTATCTATCTATCTATCTATCTATCTATCTATCTATCTATCTATCTATCTATCTATCTATCTATCTATCTATCTATCTATCTATCTATCTATCTATCTATCTATCTGCCTAGGACTTATAGCTCTCCTGGCCATTTCGATAACGGTATTGATACCAAACTTGGTATGACACAACGTGACTGTATGAAGGACCAATTTAACTAGTCCTAACATAAAAATCAAAACATGTATGTCATAAATGTCATGACTTAAATTTCATGGTGCTGCAGCTCTTGCGGTGGTTTAGTTAACATGGCATGCTGCAAAACTGGTACGGTATGGCATGACTGCATGGCAAACACAAGCGACAGACTCTAACATGTAATTCGTGACATGCTTGTTATGTACCCAAATGAACACATGCCACGCTCATGATGCGCTCGCGGCCGTTTCGCTTGCGTCACATATACCAAATTTGGTATTACATTACTTGAATGGATGACGAAGGTATGTGACTGGTACAAACATGATAACATGAGATGCGTGTCCTGTAACAATATGACTATATTCTACGCTCATGATACGCTCGCGGGCGTTTCGCTTGCATCACATGTGCCATACTCGGTATTACGCGAAGCGAACGGACGACATAGGTAAATGACACATCCAAACATGATAATCACGACATGCGTGTCATGTAACAACATGACTGCAGGCCACACTCATGATACGCTTGAGGATGTTTCGCTAGCTTCACATATGCCAAATTAGGTGCTATGTGACGCCAATAGATGACGAAGGTATGTGACTGGTGCAAACATGATAAGCATGATATGCTTGTCATGCGAGAACATGACTACATGCCACAGTCAAGGCGCCAATACATATTGACGTGACATGGTGCGCGTGCTCGCTGGCTTTCATTTCGTCGCGTCACGCCGGCGTTGCCACGCCAGGCACCAGTCCTTCCATATACTCGCAGGCGCACGCCGTGCTGTGTTCTTTTGACGCATGCGCGTTTCAGCACCTCCGGCGTCCCTCCGTCACGAAAAGAGGGAGACGCAGTGTTGTCTGGGTAACTCACCAGCGCGAAATGCAGCATGTCGAATTTCGCACCGGGTGTCGTCGGACCGCCCCGACGGAAGCTGGTCGCGCCGGTCGTGCCTGGCGTCAGACTACAGAGTGCTCGCGTTTTGCTAACGTAGTGTCGCTGTGCCCAGCGTGGGCGCGCGTCAACGCTACATTGGAGTATATTTGGTCCTTCATGAAGCGCTCGCGGCCATTTCGCTATCTGCACATATACCAAATTTGGTGTTACGTGACGTCAATGGATGAAGAAATATGTGACTGCTGTACACATGATAAACCTGATACTCGTGTCATGTAAGAACATGACAACATACGACGCTCATAGCGCGCTCGCGTCCGTTTCGCTAGCTCCACATATACTAAATTTTGTATCATGTGACGTGAACAGATGACGAAGGTGAACGACCCATTCAAACATGATAATCAGGGCACAGAAGTCATGTACGGCATCATTTACCTCCACCTCGTAACGTTGTGCTGATGTTCAAGTGACATACCAACGTTTTTCATTCATGCTTCGCATATTATCGATTCCCACTGTACGTGGGATCTGCCGACTTCTTTCTCTAAGGCATGATCGCCAGAGAGTTAAGCATAAAGTTTCAGGGCGTCCTTATGCTGGTGGGCACCCATCATGGCAAGCCAGCCACCGAAGAAGGCATTAGCTTTTGGTGTCGTCGTCCCTGAGGGGGCAAGTCAATCACTCAATCAATCAATGAATCGATCAATCAAACAATCAATTATTTTATTTCCTTTTATTTAGGTGGAGTACAGGACTAAAAGCTCAAGAGCTTGACGAGGTCCTGACCCCGTTCACAAGTTGACAAAGCAGCAGAAATGGCAGACAATCATGCACAACAAATATGAAATAAACAGATAGGTATAACATCACAAAAAGTGATGCAAAAAGTTAATGAAAACAGTGCTAAGATAAAAAGAGAATATTTCAAATGTATGGTCATGAAGTGGCATGAACATGAAAAGCAATAAGAATCGGCATAAATTCTGAGAGATGTATCATTGAGGAAAATGTATCAGTTGGGCAAAGTGTTTAATCTGACAGTTTTGTTTAGAGGAACGATCGAAATGTTCGCGGTTGAAAAAGTTTAATAAAAAAGGTAGTCTGTAGGACAACGATTGTTTGTCATAAAAAGATCTTGGGGTAGCTACAGTCCAAACTTCTTTGTGCCTGGTGAGTCCAACACTTATGTTTACGCTAAGTTTAGCAAGATTTATTGTGGTATTGGTACCATGTTTGAAAAACCCCTTATAGCATAACATCACCCTGTAATTGTACAAAAAGAAAACTGGAATAATATCATATTTTAGAAAAAGAAGTCCTGAAGACGTCGTTGACGCGACGTCTTCAATAGTAGGAATTGAAGAAGTTAACTGTGTCCAGCACTTCGGAGTCCGGAACTATCAAGTCACCGTGAACATCAAAGCCGCTCTGGCTTGTATCGTGCACGCGTCATACCTCACCATCCGATGAGAGCGCGTCGCCATCGTACCCCTAGGACGCCAAGTTACCCAGGTAACTGTCCTGATCCTGCTGTGCCTCGTCTCCAGCGAAGTCCTCGCACAAGCACTGTCCCCCTCGGAAAGGTGTTGCATATCACCAGAGGACTCATAGGATTGCGCCCAACCGTGACCACTGGGACGCGATACGTCCGCATGGAAATGAAGGCATCGTCACCGGTGACCAACTACCTCAAGGTCGCCGGCCATCGAGTGACCTGTGACTATAAAAGAATCCAGCGAGTGTGCCATCAATGTGGAGGCAGTGGGCACTTCCGAATGAACTGCACAGCTCCGTTTTGTAGAAGGTGCGGCGTTTATGGCCACAGTAGGAAAGGCTGCTTGCTGCCGTGTCGCCATTGTGGGGACCTGCATGCAACCGTCGCCTACACTATCAGGCCGCCGTATTCTGAGGCGGCCTCCGAGGATTTCCCTCAACTTCAGCCAGGAACGCCATCTCAGAACAGTTGCGACGGTTTGTCAACGCAAGCCTCGGTAACCGACTACGACCAAGGTGCACCCATCGCAACGCTGCACCAGACGCCCACTGCGTTGCCAGGAATTCGGGACCTGGAAATTCTTCCTGGTTCTGAAAACTCAAGTTCTCCGCGTCCTGTGGCTGTTTCTGAGGACTCGCAGACCAAGCCCTAGTTAGGCAAGGCACCTCGTGAGGAAGGCGTCTCAGATGGTAATATTGCATCTGACGCTCCTCGCGTGGCTGCTCAGTCGACCACAAATTCAGGTGTTACCGAGGAATCTACATATAAAGACGCCGACGCCTGCATCTACGACTACTCCAACAGAACCATGAGTGAGGCGCCCCTACAAATTTACGAAGACACCAGCCCCAGTGACATAAGCCAGGGCAGCGTAGGCGCCTTTGTACAATCCTCGTTCAAAAACCCAGACGCCAACTGCCACCGGGTATCTAAGAGTGACTTAGAAGCCCCCACCAGAGACAGATGTCCCCTGTGAACTTCGACGAGGTCGCGGAAGCTCCGAGCCTCCCGTGGATCGCCTGGCCGTAAAAAATGACTTAACCGCCCACGGGGCACCGGCGGCCGCACATGCTATTGGTACCCCTGCCCTTCCGCAATCGGATATTACGTTTTAATTTTTCACATGGCTCTTGATCTAAGAGTTATTACTTTTACCGTTCAAGGTTTCCGCAATCCACAAAAACAGGTTTAGGTATTGGCTCTTGCGCGTTCAGTGCACTGTGATTTGCTGTTCGTGCAAAAAACAAAGTTTTTTCCAGCTTTCTGATGTACTCTTATTCTTGTGTGATTCTCAAAGGGAAAAGAAGAGAAAAGTGAGCCCCGTAATTGCCTGCATCAGAGTGCGACACCTCAACAGTAGATCACAAGGGATGGTGTATGGAGGGATTAAAAGGATAGGATTAAAAGGTATATATAAAGAGAGGAAGGAAAAGGGGAGGTGTAGGGACAGTGAGCGATGGAAGTAAAGAGGAGATAGGAAAGATGGACACGGTCGCAGGAGTCCGAGGACGGGGCACAACTCGGCGAGAGCTCTTGTCGGCGTCAGGAGATGGCGTAGGGGTAGCCCAGTCGGCCAGAGCTGCGCTGTCGTCGGAGATCACTTTCAAGCGCGCATTCAATATAGGTTATTTCTTTTCGTACACCAGCACGCGTTTGACTGGCGTCGGAGTCATTATTTTTAACCGAGGTCTTTTGCGTGACCATCATGTTTCCTTCGATGCCTTCGGACGCGTGCTGGCGTTCGACTGCACCTTTTTTCGTTAAGAATGAGATTTGTTGGCGTGTATGCCCCAGCGGCGCCCGTGAACCCTAATGCGTTTTTCTAATCTCTTGATGTGTTCCTTTTAAATTCACATCATGTGGGTATTTCAATTGCGTCTTAGACTCACACTCAGACGTTCGAGGCCCAGGTCGCGGCCGGGCAAACTGTAATGCCAGAGAACTCGAACGTCTCGTGCAGCAATTGGCATTGAGGGACATTCATGAAAGTGTACATGGCAGCAATTATGCCTTTACTTGGCGTCGAGCAGCGTCGAGCAGCAGAATAGATCGCGTGTACGCATCCCCTGGTCTCATTACCTACGTTCACGGCACCGGGGTAATGTCATTGCTACCGACAGCAGTGTACATTAGCAACCACCACCCGCTTGTGCTCTCTCTCCGCTTGCCAGCGGGGACGCCAACGATTAAAAAATCGTGGCTTCATATATTCTATATCTTAGCTTCACATATACTAAACTTGGCATCACGTGACATGAACAGATGGCGAAGGTAAACGGCACATCCAAACATGATAATCATGACACGGAAGTTGTGTACGCATAATTTACCGCCCCCTCGTAATGTTGTGGTGATTTTAAAGTGACATATCAACCTTTCTCAAACCTACTTCGCATATGGTTGATTCCCACTGTACGTGAGATCTGCCAATTTATATTTGTCTCTGCGGGGACTAGTCCCGAGACTATCGTCGACGTGGCGGCCTCAACAACTGGCCTCTCCGAGGTACATTGCGTTCAGCACATAGGAAGCATGAACTTCCAAGTCACTATCAAGAGCATGGCTTCCGTGACTCTCATCGTCGAGGCTGGCTGCCTGACCATCGGTGGCGAGTGTATTCCTGTCATTCCTGTTAGTTTACAGGCCACTAATGGCATCTGCATTTTCCTACCGTCCTTCGTCCCCAAAGAAGCTCTCGTCTAGGCTTTGTCCTCATACAACAATGTGTTGTCGGTCAACGCTGGCTTCATGAGCGCATGCCACGGAGTGTTCACAGGGACACGTTTTGTCCGCATGAAGATGATCACCACGTATCTTGTTCCCAACTACCTTCAAATATCAGGTCAATAAGTCACGTTCGATTATCGAGGCCTACGGCGTGTTTTTTGTTGGTGTGGCTTCCATGACCATTACCGAGCACAGTGCACAGCTCCGTTCAGCGGTCGCTGTGGCGTTCATGGGCACAAGACTGAAGAATGTGACCGTCCTTGCAGACGTTGTGGAGACGGACACACGAAGACCATCTGCCCATTACGGCGTACATATTCGAGGGCTGCTGTGGGGACCTTTCCGCCTCTTCCAATGATGTCGCGTATGGTAACAGTTGGGCGTGAAACTGAAGCTGCAGCAGAAATACTCCTGACTTCATCTCCAGAAAGAACGTTAGAAAAAACAGGAAGTGCATGGATTGGCCAGTCCCAACACATCTTGTCTGCTTGTCTCCCTGATGTTTGTCCTGATGATGACATACTGGAAAGCCTTGTTGTAGATATTGCCACGTTCCATTTCCCAAGTTTTTGTTATCGTCCCAAAACACTACATGATTCTAAGAGCAAACCGCGCCTGCAGTTTTCGAGAAGGTTCCGGACTGTAGTAGATCATTTCGATAAGATCACGCCCACTTTGCGAACGGTACAGATTGTTCTGGAACCTACGCCACCGCCAGCGATAACGCTAGAACATTCGACAGCAAGAGTATAAATGCCGACGCGCTTCGCCGCTTGTCAGTTGTTGATCGAAGGCCGACGCTCCGTTCGCCGCTATCAGTCCGAGACTGCTATCTGTGCGAGACTGCTGCTGTAATTGGACTTTCCGTTTACCGGGCACAGGTTCGCCCAAATAAACAGTTAAATCCCAACACGAAGTCTCCTGTCTTCAGCCACGTCACGACCCCGTGACACGGCAGCCCTGCTGCTTCCTCTAGTCATCAGCTCATCTAGAACGTTCTATGCGTGCCTCGTTAAGCGCTATAACAGCGTATTCTCTGCCTGGCCATCTCCGTGACTTCATGTGGTGTCTAGGATTGAGAGTGCTCCCAACACGAGACAGACTGAAAAAGTGGGGCATGGTGCCATTTTCCACTTGCCCAATCGGCACACTACAGGAATGAAACCAGCATGTGCTAAAGCGATGCGTTAATTCAAGGGTATTTTGGATCTTTTGAAGAGCCGTATAAACGCTGGTTTCCGTGGAATAGAAGTCAATTGTTTTGCCACGTTCCGCTCGTTGCTCGCGTACTAGGTTCGCTCGCCTTCTGATTGCTGTGGGAGCTTTTTGTTTGTGGCGTAACAGGTGTGAGGTTGTTGCAGCTGGTCGCCGTCACCATGCTTTGTTTCCAGTTTTGTAACGATTATACATGAAACTTTTGTCTTTTTTGACAGAGAATTTGTTCTTCCTTTGAGAAAAGGAATTTCTACGGCTGTGGTCATGCTGTTTTCTCTCTTTGGTCAATGGTCGTGAGTGGATTGTCATTCATCTGGCCTGCTTCTTGTATCCAGGACAGCAGTTGTCGCATCAGCAGTTGTCCCATGTATAAAATATGTATGTATTTACTTTTTTCGATATATGTATGTCTGTATTCGTAGGTGTTGTATATAAAAGCTTTGTGTCGTCAGGTTGTAATAATGCGTATAGTCTTCATCATAACATCTTATGTACATATTGCCGCATGAATTCGCGTGGTTTTCGTGTGGAAGAGGACGAAGAGGTTGGGTTGGAGCAGTTTTTCTTTTTGTCCTAGCTTGACGAGCAGTTCTGCGGAAGGTTTCCTTGAGTGAGACAAGATTGGTGACAAGATTGGTGGAGCTGCTGGGTACGACAACTGACGACGCACCCCATGCACAAGAGCCCATCCAGGAGCCGGAACACAAGCCCTGTGCCCGTGGACACGCCAGTTCACAGAACAAGCCGCCGCCAACGAGGCCTACCACCAGAGACACCGGCACAGCTTATCCATAGAGCGACTATGACTTCGCCTCAAGGCGTCATGGAAACTCCTACGTCGTCGGCACCAATTTATTGCACTGTCCAGAACCCGCTGATGCCTAGTCCCTTTCACGGAGAGCTGTTTGAGGATGTGGACGACTGGCTGAGCGAGTTCGAACACGTCGCAGCGATCAACTACTGGGACGAAGCCGCCAAACTCCGCAACGTCTACGCGTGTTTGAAAGACGGCGCCCGAACGTGGTTCATGAACAGAAGTGATGTCTTGACATCCTGGCGCGAGTTCCAGCATCGCCTCTTGGAGACCTACCGGAGCCCCGACCGCCGCGATCGTGCTGAACGTGCATTGCATTCACGCATCCAGATGCCTAATGAGACCGTCACCATGTACGTGGAGGACATGACGCAGCTTTTCAGGCGAGCGGATCCGGCAATGCCAGAAGAAAAAAAGCTACGCTATCTGATGCGAGGCGTGAAGGAGCAGCTTTTTGCTGGTCTAGTGCGGAGTCCTCCGAAGAGTGTAGCAGAATTCCTGACCGAAGCCACTACGATGGAGAGGGTACTTCATCAGCGGTCAGCCCTACTCAACCGGCAAGTGAATTCTGCATCACCTACTGAATTTTCCGCCAGCTTCGGGAGCAACAGCATTGAGTGGATTCGCGAAATCGTCCGCTCCGTCGTCCGCGAGGAAATCGCGAAACTACACGGGGCGAGACAGCCGGAGGTAAGCAGCATCACCAATATTATTCGGGACGAGGTCCAGCAGGTGCTTCACAGCCGTCGCCCTCAACCAACGGTTACAAATCTAGAACCACCTCCTGCGTCCACTGATGTTGGGAACCGCACATATGCCGAAGCTCTGCGCACTTCCATGCCGGTCTCAAGCCCTGCAGTCCCAATCCAGACGATGCCGCCAGTTTCAATTCAATCTGCGCATGCTGGTTTGGACATCGACGGTCGCCGTGCCCCTCCGCGGAAGTCCGATATTTGGCGTACGTCGGATAGAAGACCCCTCTGCTTCCATTGCGGTGAAGCCGGTCACATCTACCGGGAATGTCCATACCGACAACTTGGACTGCGCGGTTTCTCTATTCATTCGCCTCGTCCCCTAGTTGGTCAGAGGCCAAGAGAAATTGAGGACTACCTCGCGCAGCAACGTCTGCCTTTCCCACGGCGTCAATCGCGGTCTCCATCTCCACGACGACCCGCAGCTATTGGACCACGTCTCAGTACGATGGCACGGGGACGTTCCCCAAGCCCTCGTCGGGAAAACTGAAGGCAGCGACCTTCGGGGGCGAGGTCGCTGGGACTAAAAGTGCGGAAGACCTCCTATCGACGCTTCCACAAAACGCTGCAGACATTGAATTGACGTCTGAGTGCAGTGCGAGAGAAATGCCGGATTGTGCGTCTGAACCCAGTGGCCGAGTCTCACTCGACATTCCCGTGCTGATAGACGGTCTTCAGGTCAGCGCATTGGTGGACACAGGTGCAGATTATTCTATTATGAGCGGAAAATTGGCAACCAGTCTTAAGAAAGTGATGACACCTTGGAATGGGACGCGTATTCGCACTGCTGGAGGCCACGTTATTACTCCATTGGGTCGCTGTACCGCAAGAGTGGAAATACGCGAGTCAACGTTTGTGGTAACCTGCCTCGTACTACGCGACTGTTCTCGTCAGCTCATCCTTGGAATGGACTTCCTTCGAGAGAATGGCGCGATCATAAATCTCCGCGAGCGAATGGTGACTTTCTCGACGCAACTTGCAACCGATCGAGGCGCTGATAGCTGTCGTAGACCTGCGCTGCGTGTTGCCGACGAAAGCGTGACGTTGCCTCCCCGAGCGACTGCTTTCGTAGAAGTCACCTGTGAAGACCTCCAAGACGGTGACGTGGTCGCCGAGAGCAACGTATCCCTTTTACTGCTTCAAGGTGTGTGTGCAGTGCGAAGCATTCTGCGTGTGCGTGACGGACGGTCGCAGATACTCGTCACAAATTTTAACTTCGAGCACCGACATCTTTTCCGCGGCACCACCGTGGCCTTCGGAGACCGTGTAGCGGATGTCACCGAGTGCTTCGCATCCGAGGAAATGGTTGATGGAGATAAGTTTCTGGACCACATCGACGTCAGTTCGAAGCTTTCGGACGAGAAGAAGGCCGCACTGCATACCCTGCTGAAGGAATTTAAATCTTGCTTCGCCTCTTCATCTAGAGTCGGTCAAACACCCCTCATAAAGCACCGAATTATTACCGACGATGATGTTCGCCCAATCCGCCAGCAACCTTACCGTGTTTCGGCTAAAGAACGCGAGACTATACAGACGCAGGTAAAGGAGATGCTTGACGACGGGGTAATACAACCGTCGAGCAGCCCGTGGTCCTCGCCAGTCGTTCTAGTAAAGAAGAAAGACGGAACGCTGCGATTCTGTGTTGACTACAGGAAACTCAATAGCGTCACCAAAAAAGACGTCTACCCGCTTCCACGGGTTGATGATTCTCTCGACAGGCTACGACACGCGAAGTATTTTTCATCGATAGATTTGAAGAGCGGCTATTGGCAGATAGAGGTCGATGAGCGAGACAGAGAGAAGACAGCGTTTGTAACTCCCGATGGGCTTTATGAATTCAGAGTTCTTCCTTTCGGCCTCTGTTCGGCTCCCGCAACATTCCAGCGAATGATGGATACCGTCCTCGCTGGCTTGAAGTGGCAAAGCTGCCTTGTATACCTTGATGATGTGGTCATCTTTGCCGAGAGTTTCGAAGAACATCTGAAGCGTCTAAGAATGGTTCTGGAAGCTATTCGTTCGGCCGAACTCACGCTAAAACCCCAGAAGTGCCATTTCGGCTACGATGAGCTGAAATTTCTGGGACATGTTGTGAGTGCGGATGGAGTGCGGCCTGACCCAGAAAAAACTGCAGCAGTCGCCACCTTTCCTGTGCCGTCAGACAAAAAAGCGGTACGGCGTTTTCTCGGCTTGTGTGCTTATTATCGCCGATTCATTACCAACTTCTCGACGATAGCCGAACCGCTCACGCGACTCACCCGAGATGATGTACCGTTTGCCTGGACTACAGAGCAAGAAGCAGCTTTCACAGAGTTACGGCAGCGAATGCAAGAGGCACCTGTTCTTGCGCATTTTGATGAGGACGCTGATACCGAAGTTCACACGGATGCAAGCAACGTCGGACTTGGCGCTGTCCTTGTACAACGGCACAACGGCGTAGAACATGTCATAGCTTACGCCAGTCGTACTCTCTCTCGAGCCGAGGCCAACTACTCCACTTCAGAGAAGGAATGCCTCGCAGTCGTGTGGGCAACGGCAAAGTTTCGACCTTACCTCTACGGCCGTCCCTTCAAGGTGGTGACCGATCACCATTCGCTGTGTTGGCTGGCCAATCTCCGTGACCCGTCTGGTCGTCTCGCTCGGTGGAGTTTGCGCTTGCAAGAGTTTGACATCATGATTGTGTATAGGTCTGGGCGCAAGCACGAAGATGCCGACGCACTTTCTCGAGCACCCGTGGGACATCCTGATATGGACTCGGAATATGCTGATGGTTTTCTCGGAGCCCTCAGTGATTCTGACTTTATGTCTAGACAGAGAGCCGATCAGGAATTGCGCCCTATTATTGATTCCTTAGAAGGCCGAAATTCTCACACTCCTCGGCGCATCGCTCGCGAATTGTCATCCTTTTGTCTAAGGAGGGGCATTCTTTACAAGAAAAATGCTCGAGGTAGCAACAAAGCCTTCCTCCTCGTTGTACCAGCCGACATGCGGGATGACATCCTCCTCGCGTGCCATGACGAGCCCACGTCGGGACACTTGGGCTACTCGCGGACTCTCGCCAGAGTGCGCCAGCAGTACTATTGGCCACGACTTTCGACCAGTGTACACCGCTACGTGCAAGGCTGCCGCGAGTGCCAGCGTCGCAAGACGCCACCCGTGAAACCTGCGGGCCTTCTCCACCCTATTACACCACCACGGACACCTTTCGACCTCGTGGGAATGGACCTTCTAGGACCCTTCCCTTTGTCGGCCACTGGTAACAAATGGATTATAGTGGCAACCGATTACTTGACCCGGTATGCTGAGACAAAGGCATTACCCCGCGGCACGGCGTCTGAAGTGGCGAAGTTCTTCGTGCAGCACATCGTCCTCCGGCACGGCGCGCCGTCATGTGTGATTACGGATAGAGGAACATCATTTACGGCACAAATGCTAGAGGACATTTTCAGACTGAGCTGCACGAGTCACCGAAAAACAACGGCTTACCACCCACAAAGTAATGGACTGACGGAAAGGCTCAACAAGACCATAGCGGACATGCTGTCAATGTACGTGGACGTGCAGCACAAAACCTGGGACGATATCCTCCCATACGTCACGTTCGCATACAATACGGCAATGCAGGAAACAACCCGATTTTCACCTTTCCACCTTGTTTATGGACGCAACGTACAAACGATGCTTGACGCTATGCTGCCGTACGATAATAGCGATGCTCTTTCTCCAGAAGCCGAGCAATACACGCAGTACGCCGAAGAGGCTCGTCAACTGGCTCGCGTGAACATCGGTCACCAACAAGACGCAGATGCACGACGTTACAACCTTCGCCGTCGAAACGTCGCATACCACCCGGGTGAACGAGTGTGGGTGTGGACTCCTGTCCGACGACCAGGCTTGTCTGAAAAGCTTCTGAGCCGTTATTTCGGACCATACAAGGTTATCCGACGTGTGAGTGACCTTACATACGAAGTACTTCCGGACGGCACAGTGTCGTCACGTCGACAACATCGGCCCGAAACTGTGCATGTCGTACGACTCAAGCCGTACTACACACAATAGTCTCTGTGCTTGCGAGTTACTTCGCAAACGTGACAGTGATCTCATGTGGTGTTTTTTTTTTCTTGACTCTTCCACTGGTGCTGTTGTGTTCGCGCATGGTCCAAGTGCTTGTGCGCCCTCTTTGTTTTCCCTGGCACTCACTTTGTCATTCTCTACGTCAACGCGTGTTCTAATTATGGGTTTTTTTTTTCTTCTTCTTTTTATTTAGAAGCATCGAGTCGATGCTTTTTAAAAGGGGGGACTAATGCCGCATGAATTCGCGTGGTTTTCGTGTGGAAGAGGACGAAGAGGTTGGGATTGAGCCGCTTTTTAATGCCGCATGAATTCGCGTGGTTTTCGTGTGGAAGAGGACGAAGAGGTTGGGTTGGAGCAGTTTTTCTTTTTGTCCTAGCTTGACGAGCAGTTCTGCGGAAGGTTTCCTTGAGTGAGACAAGATTGGTGACAATATATACTTTCATGCCCATAAATTTATGTATATAGAGTGTATATATCGGCATGTAAATTGTTTGAAATGTCACTTGCCCAAATTATGATAAGTATGCGTGTCTGTAGTACCACGCGTTTGTGACATCCCAAGGACTTGATTATAATGTACTCTGCTGTCTCGTGTGTGCGTCATTACTGTCCTTGTTGTACAGACACTATGTCCCTGGTACTCTTATGTACCATGCCAAAAATTTTTTTTCTAAACTCACTTTCCTCTGTTTACTTTAGTGATTACGTTGGGGCGGTTTTCTGCCCTCCCATAGTAGAATACCACGTATTCTAAATCATTTAACACAGTTTTTCTAAACATACTGCCTCATCAAGTTTTATGACCACGGGACGGATTTAAGTTCTCTCATAGTAAAGTACCAAGTTCTATAAATCATTAACCACTTTTTGTAAACACGTTCAGTATACCTTGTGGTGATGCCTCATTGTGTAGTTTCATGTAAATAAAACTGGGACAACTTTTTGCTGCCATACGGTAGAGTGCATCGTACACCTAATTACCGACCATTTGTTCTAAACACACGCCTCTTTGCGTATTTTTTTTTCAAGACTCATAAGAATTTCCTGAGTATGTCAACACAGTGATCATCAAACGCGGCAAGCCACTGTCGTTCAGAGATGGCCGAGTGGTTCTATTGTTGGAGGGAATGAATCGGTCTAACCCATGGTGTGAGAAGAATTGGTCTAACCCGTTTAACTCCATGACGTCGAACGTTGTCACCCTCCTCAACACTGTCGACAAACTCGCAGCAACACTGTTAGTACTGCGGCTGAGACGCCAACTGAGCGAGCTCGTTTGTCCCTCAAGTAATCTGCTATCCCTGGCCTCTCCGCTTTCGAAACGCTGACGCTGTTCAGGGACTTCCTATATCACGCCAAAGAAAAATAAACTTCTGGAATTTTCATGTTCCTCTATCTAGTGAAGGCCTTCGAGAGGCTCGAGTGGCGTTACTTGTTCGCAGTACTGAGGAAATATGGCTTACCGGACGAGTTTGTTATGTGCTTCGAGAGAACCCCTGTCACATCTACTTAAATGGTGACATGAATGAGTTTATTGTGTGCTTATGAGCAAGTTGGCAAGCCAATATTTTCGAAAAAGCAAAAAGAAAAAGACACGAAACAAGCACACATAAGAATACGCAAACAAGAGTGCTGTACTCCACATGAATATCTATTTTTGTTAGACCCGGTTTATGTATGAGAACACACAAATGAGCAATAGCAGCAGTAAAATTGTTGAAGGCCACGAAAAAATCAAAACATTACAAGTGCGGCTGGGTGTGTTTCTTAGCACCATTCACCTTTTCACGCAGGCTGCACAATCACACTGTTGCCGAAAACGCCACGTCCACACCGGCTTTTCGACCTTTCTTTCGCAGATTATGCGAAACAGTGTGCACTAGGGTACCACCACTATGCTCCGAGGGTTCCTGCTTGTGGCATCACTTTTTTCTTTGTTGTTTCGTGTGAGCATTCGGTGACTGAAAGCAAAAAAATTAACGGAAGGATACCCAGAGCACCTTAGGTGGCTCACCTGGTTAGTGAATTTGACTTCACACATGTGAAGTTGTGTGAAGGAGGCGGAAATGTTGTAGTTCCGTGTGCTGAGATTTTGGTGCACATAAACCGTGTGCTCGGATTCTGGTGCACATAAAAACCCCAGGTGGTCGAAATTTCCTGAGTCCTCTACTACGACGTCTCTCATAATCATATGGTGGTTTCGGGACATTAAACCCCACATATCAATCAATGAATCAGTTTCCGTTTGCGAAAACGGCGCGCTTTACAGACACAAAGAAATAACAACTAAACCGATTATACGTGTTCATCTGTACCTGTAAGGACGTCTCGTGCATCGTATGTGCGTGAGAAATGTGGAGCACATTTTGATCTGCCTGCCATTCAGCCCGTTCCCTTCCAATTTGTTGCTATAGCGTTCATTGCTTCGTCTTTCCGGCAAAGCTGTGACTTCTTTTTTCAAACAAAGTCTAGATCCGCTTCGCTTCTGGTTCCACGTGCAAAAACGTTTTTAGAACACTTGCTCACAAGGAACTCACGCACCACACACACTATTACTTGATTCCCTGCTCACCTTAGCTCAAAGGTTGGGAGCCTTCCCAATGTCAACAAGCTAGCCCGCTGCAAGGAGCGATGCTTTACTTACCGCACCGAGACTGGCATGGCTCCGACAAAGGAATTAGCTCCCAGCCTGTATTTTAGGGACATTTTTAGAACATTCAATGAAGCCACAAAACACGATCAGATGGGCAGCAGATCCTTTACACTGCCACAAGAAAAGTTGTCTAGGCCACAGGGAATTCCCCTTCGTGTGCTTCAGCTGTAAACATTCGCCTGTCTTTTAACTAATAGTCATTACTCCGCCATTTCGGAACTTTGTCTGGACTGCCGCGATTGCAGTGACACCCACATGCTCTGGAGGGGCCCCTTTCTACAAGGAAAAGATCAAAAATTTCTGAAATGACTAATTTCATGCTCAATAATCCGGTCCTTCTAACACAACCTAATGCTGTCCAGAGCGCCCATGACGCATCAGTGAGGCTATAGACCTCCCCGTAACCACGTTGAAGCGGCCCATGATCCTCACTTTATAAAACAGGGGTGGTATCCCTCGGGACCTAAATGAAGTTTTTCGTCCATCCATTGATCTATAGTTCTTTAGTAGCGTGCAGCGTTTCATTGAAATCTGTGCAAAATTCATCAGAATAAATTATACTTACGCAATGTTTATAAGGGTTTAGTGTATAGGTGCCTCTAGTAATGGCGTCTATTGGTTCTATAAAATTTTTCTTTGTTTCGAGGAGGTATCCATGCCAATTTTCCCTGCATTGGGCAACGACGATTGGGAGTGGTGAATACATTTATTTTTCGGTTGTTAACTGCTACAGTGTGCCTACACATAAAAAAATGACAGAACGAGAATGATGGGGGAGAAGTTGTGGGGTCGGACACATGCTATCTCTATAGGAATAGATTACCAGCTATGAATGCAGCAACAATAAATGCTATACAACATTCAAGCTATGCAGCCGTCACTTTCCACAGTAGTACGAAACCAATGGCAAGCCAGAATATTTGTCGTAGAATTACCCCCCCCCCCCTCCTAATCACGTTGCCTTCAATTTGCTGCTCTTGAGCCCCCTCACTCGGTTCTCTGTGGTCAGCGCGCTGCGCTGTCTAGCCTATTTCAGTTCCTCGCATTACATTACGTCATGCTACAACAGCACTCTCACGCAACGCCAGCGAAAGCGCCGGTGCCGTATTTCTTGCCCAGATTCCCTACAATCCTCCATTCTTGAAAAGGTCAAGGCCCCCGAGGTGTTCTGAGTAACAGTCCTTCCCTCCTTTCCATACTTTTTGAAATAGCATGATTCGTAGTTAGGAAGATTCACTCTAAGATTCACAACAGAATTGTCCTGTGTAAACGTACAAATTTATAGCAGATTGTTTCTTTCTCTGAAACGGCGTTTTGTGCGCCATCCGCATGGTGTCTTTAATCGTCTTTCCTTTGTTAGTCACAATCTGGAAAGAACCCACAGAACTGTTTACTCAAACCAGTGCTAGTTACGAATTTACTAGGTCCGATGAATACTACTTCTACAGTCAGAAGCTTCCGGAAATACTCCCCCTTTCCAGAAATAATCAGAGGGACATTACAGCTCACCTGAGATTTGGGAATCGACAACACTGGCGGGCCAACGTTCTATTTTTTTAGAAAAATTAGGTATATCACAAGTGACAAGCAATGAGAAAAGTCACCAAAGAACACTATAAAATGCACACTCATTAGCTGTAGAAGAAGTAACACAGAGAAACCCAACAGTATTCGAGTGAGCATTAGAGGACGTTCTTGGTTCCACAAATAAATTTTTGGAGGTGCCGTTGCCTGAGACAAAAAAGAAAGAAAATACGTTCGTCATAGAAATGGGACCCACTTTGCCGAATAATGGTTCCGCAAGCGTATCCGCTTCCACCCAGATGCACTTTTATAGCTTCAATTTCAACTGAGTGTATCTTCACGGCGAAGATGATACCCACAGGTCGACCACACAGTTGGTGGCGACAAGTCAGAAAGATGGGCTCACGGTACGTGCACTTCGCTGGTGGATGTGCAGTGGAGCCTTAACAATGCAGATCACGGCACCCTACAGAGGCGAACATGAAGAAAAAGTAACTGAAGTTGCATATATCGCAAGAACAGGTCCGTAGAGTGGGTCATATGCAAAAAAGCGAGGCTTTTACGCTTTAGCCTGCGCCTAATCGACCATTCAGTGAGCTCCACCACATCTTTCCGGCTCACTAAGAGTAATATTTGCTTTAAAATTATATTTTTTAACGTTTTGTAAAATTCTCAAACGTCATACTTCAGTCAGGTAATCGCCTTGTACGCGTAGACTACTTTTAAAACTTTTTTCCGCATTGGTTAAGGCGGCGGCACAATTGCAGTACCCCGAAATTCAAGCAAAAGTACTGGTATTCGCATGCAATCAATGCACATGATGTTCCAGTTCACAAACTATTGATATATTTCACTGTGTTGTTTCAAGGGTATATTCAGCGTATAGGTGTGTTTGTTGCTCAAATGAACAGTAGAATAGGGATCAACAGAACGCCAACATGCAGGCAGAGTGTTGCATGTAAACATGACAGTTTTGAAAGGGCACCTAAACAGCTTCGTAAAATACGAAGAAGCAGTGCGTTATTCTCCCTGAGCGTTTTGCCTTTTTCGACAGAAGTCGGGATTCCAGCAGCCTGTTCAAGTGACGCCATTAGGAAAAAAATGTCTTGATTAGTCCCTATGGAGGGATAGGTCCACGTGCATCTTACCCTCCTGTGCCAAGTAAAAGCACGCCCTTTTTGCCTCGTCTCTCGTGACTACCATGCACTATCAACTGATTTCGCTTCGTTTTGTGCGCTTTCAACTGCCAAGTGGAGATGACAGTGGATAGCTGAGGAGTGTGAAATCTTGACAGGCTCACGGTTAGCGGTCACATTGTCCAAATGTTTCTGTAAAAAAAAAGGGGGGGGGAGGGAAGAGATCATTGAGCTTCTATAGTAAATGTAGTGGAGGCGAGAAAGAAACCATTCTCTCGTCTTTCAACTCGGAGTGGTTCAGGAGACGTTTAACAACATGCCAGAATGAACAAATGCGTTATGTGCCAAATGATCTTGAGAGCATCGGGTTAATGGAGCGAGGACTCAGACGTCCCTTTTCGATGGTGGTGTCATCCACGTGACTTAGGCATGAAGCTATTCCCCCTCGCACTGCCTTTGCCTTTCCTGTTTACTCCCGACAAGGAATGCAAACATACCTGAAGAGCTGCAGATGACACGTGCATAGTGGGATGATGGATTCCGGGGAGTGAAAATCAAGTCTCTGTGGGCAAGAACGTCGTCATATCGAAAAACAACACTGACAATGGTTGGTAAGATAGCGCAAGGGCACAGTGTAGTTCAGTGAAGCATTCACTCAGCGTGTATTGTACGTAATCGCTTGCAAATATTCCACTCGTCTATCGACGTCACGTCCTCTTTGCAATCTAATTCCGTCTTCGCTCTACTTTTTTTGTTCAGCTCTGTGTAAGTGCATCAAAAGTAATGTTATCATCTCCTCTTGGTTTATTGTACTTTGTTTTGAAGCGCGAGCTACCACTAAATTTTTTTTTGTTACAAGATAGAATACCACCTGCCAATTCAGAAAATAACATGCACAACAGCTGCTTTTACATCTTGCAACGAGGAAGCACTGGATAAACCCGAGAAAGGCAGAGCGGAAAAGTTGGCCCGAGCGATAGTATGCTCTAGCCAGCTACTCCGCACTGGGGCAGTGCAGTGGGTGAGGTTTTATAAACTTGCTCGCCAAGCTTCCTATGCTTCATAACGTACCAATGTTCATCAAGGCTAGACCAAAAAATATTTTGACGGGAAGGTCGTCGATTTTTGGGAAAGATCGGGTAACAACATTAAGGTGAATGCAGCTTCAATTCCAAGTATCGCATATTTATACACTTCAAGAAGCTTATTTATTAAAGTTCTTTTTCGGCAATGCCTCGAAATTTTAAGTGATTTGTTACTAAAACTGATCTTTTTTTTCCTTGGCCTCCATGGTGAATATTCAAAAACTACAATCACCATCTTTCGTGAACACCAGAGCACTCAGTTTCATGCTCGAAAACTTCGAATAAATGCAGTGTCTACCCCTGCGAGCCCTATTTAGGCTGGATGTATCGGTGCTAGACGGAACAAAATACATGTGGTTTGTTAACAAGTAGAAGGAAAAGAAAAAAATTTATGTTCCATGTCAATACTTTTTTGCTATATGAATTGGCAAGGAAACATTTTTTCCCTATGACTGCATACCACTAATATGAATTAGCGATGACTGTTGCACGTTTTATCTGCTGGTTATGGTGTAAATTTTACTGAAATAATGTAGTTGGCCAGTTCGTGGCCACGAGTAATTGTGTTTAGTGTACTGTTCATTGACGGATCTGTAAAAGAGAAAAAAGTATCTTTTAGTGCTTAGTCTGACCTAGAATACTAAAACAAGAACTAGGACACAATAAAAGAAAAAGCAATCAGTGTTAAATGTTTTGGCACAGAGAGAAAGAATTAACTTTCAAAATATCAGCATGGTTTATTGCGTAGCTGGCCGCTCCAGGTGTCGTGTGGCGACTATTATGTGTACGCACGCTTATCAAATATAGACGCATACAGTATGAACTGTCGCCAATATCTTCATGATGACCAAACGTTTATTGAAAAAAAGGCTGGTGTTGAGACTCACAGTCCAGTCTTCCTGACTTATTTATCCTTGCCTGCTAAAATCAAGGCATCTACGAACAGTATATACACTCGCGAGACATACAGAAACATCCCAGTGCACATAAGTAAATTTTGAAACAATACTGTCCCCACTGAAAGTTACATGAGTGCTTCCCGTGTAGTTTAGGTGGACGACGACGTGTCAACAGAGAAGAGGCTAAGTTCTCGACGGCGCTCACTTGATTCTGAAGTGCCATCTTCAATATAGAGATTACAAGGCGCCACGACCCGAAAGAAACGAGCGTCCTTTTTGACGTTCAGTGAGCTTTGATGACGTCCGAATTGCCAGCTTCCGCGGAGCCTCGGCCTGTCAGAGACGGGCACGCTTTGTCCTCCTTGACGACTGGTCTGAAATGGACCGACATTTTTAAAGTTCAATTGTTAAATTTTAATCTAATAATCAGTGAGCGAGTGACATCTCTGTTGCGTCCGGCTGAAGAAACAGGCCCCACTTTTGGGGTACTGTAAAGAAAGACTCTCGAAGCACTTCGGTGGGTCTGTTTTGCTGAGCTGTTTTGTTGAGCCTTTTTGGGTTGACGCTAACACAATCACTTGAAGTGTGAGTTCATGTGCCTCAAACTTTCCTAATGTGTTAAGCTTTCTTTTGGAAATGGCACTTTATTTAGTTGTTCAGCCTATATTTCAAAGTAAATTTTATATATATACATATATATTCTAGAATTTTGAGCGTGTATACGGTATATCATTCCCTCATTTCTTTCTTTGTATGATTAACAATGACAAGTTTGCTATTACCATGCCTGTTAGAGTTCGACTTTACCTGTTTTATATCTGCTTCAGGCCTGTCATTTTGATTTCAAAGGAGTGATTTGTGTTCGCACTTGGTTAACGGTAGCAGCAATTTTCCTCGCTCACGTGTTCTGGTAGCGAAAATGAGAAACCCGACAACGCAGAGTATTCTGCGAGAAAGAGACATTATTTGACAGACGTCGGAGATGTTCACGTGGTAGCAGGATCATTAACTTTGCGATGGGTGACAGAAGTGTCACGTGTTTTGGCTCACTCGTTATCAGCTAATGCTAAATGCTGAATTCGAGGAACAGAGTACCAGACAAAAGAAGAAGCATAAAAAGTTCAATGATTTCACAGTTGTTTTTATGTGTCTGTGCGTGTTTTGCTGCTTACCAAAATGCACAATTTTAATTCTGTCATTATAAAGTGAACGAAGCCATCACGACCGGCTAATTAAATTTACGTATACGGACACTACTTGCGCAAACTGCAATAATTGATTAGCCCTACAGAATTTTTTGCTGGCCAATGCAGCAACATTTGTTGTTTCTCATCGGTGAGTGAAATTTTCACTGGGCAATCTCGAGAGGGCTCATGGATTCCAGGGGTTGTTTCTGAGCACGGTGTGATTTTTTTTATATACCGTGATTCAGAGCAACTCGCCCAGTGCTGGGTGGCTTTCACTTTTTACATCGCCAAGTTGTATATTTCAAAGGAATTGTATAGGACGGTCAGCATGCTTCACTTTGGTCATTCTGCGAGCCACATTGTTCGTGCTTTTTCTGCCAGGACCAAGGCTCTCATGGAGACGCACACAGCGTATCAAGTGTTGTGTGGAACTTTAGATGTAATTTACCTTAGAGCATTTCTTTGTCTCACTGGCGAATTTTGCTCAGTGCAATCAAACTGCTCGCTTCAGAATTTTTCATGGCCACCCCGGATCTCTCAGTGAAATACGTCAATAGTCACGCCAGGACTGATAGCCGGCAGCACGTTGTCAGTGTTTTCAGCGTCACCTAAACTGGTGGAACTATTCTTGCTAGAACATTCCGGCACTCTTCTACAAATATCGAATTAGGAAAGGAGCGTCTTTTCGATTCCGTATATATAATTTCTTCCGACATGCTTCCGCAATCTCTTTCACAAGAGCTTCAAAGAAATAACACAAAAAATCAGCATTTCAAAGCGAGTCTGCCCTTCGTCCAGGAGATATGTCTTAACGCGGCTCTTCGCCCGATATGACGCCTGTACACGGCCTTTTCCGGAAATATTTTCAAGCACTTCGTCACTCTGTGGCAAAACATTTCAGAGTCACACAGAACTCCCGCGTGTGATGATTCTGGATAAAGCCAGGTTTCAAAATTTTGCATCCGTCAAGATTTCTTACACTCACTTAACACGCGACCGCGGTCGACACGAATGCCGGCAAATCATTTTTCACGAAACGAGCTGTTAGACGATGTCACGTAAACATCGTTTATGCTAGAATTGATATGGCACATAAGTCGGCAATCTTTAAAAAGGGAACCTGTCAATCACAGAAATACATTTCTAACTGACAACCTTCGTGTAATTGTATTTGGCGCACAATATATACGTCTACATTTCTGAAATGAATGCCACAAGTACTGTAGCCTTATATTGATGCCATGTGCATTGGTATTATTCGTAAGGTAACAAGCTTGTTCAAGAACTTATGATTCTTCTAGTTTTGTAATAGTTAAGAAAGTGAAAAGATAAATATTGTACTTTTTCAGGTACTGAGGTACTTTCAGCGTTGCCTTCCGAGTGGTCTCTCCTTCCAGGAAACCGCAGCTTTCCGCCACGTCAACGGATCTCACAACCATTAGGCGCTAGTCTTTGAAGGAGCTTGCTAGCGGTATTTTGCTAAGATGCGGGGTATGGTTTGAGCGTTCTGATAAGTGATTCTATACAGCCACGCACCATGTGGTAAGCGGTGCGCTTTGCGCAATGGTTACATTCGTAACCCGACTGGGCCGAAGTGCGCTAAATCAGATTTACTGCGCAATCCTGATAACATCAACGAAAATGGCGCCAAACTGCACCTAAGAAAGATTTGGGAACGCACCTTGTCTTCGGGGTCACCAAAGTCACAATCATACCTAGAATTATTCCGCTGAATAAACAACGGCCACCGGTGCGTCCCAAGTGATACACAATGCTATGTTTGGTGCTGACGTAGTTTTTATTATGCAAGTCGTAACGGCGAATCTCGCTCTCCGCAGGAGCTCGAGGCGTCTAGGCCGCTATAGCATGAAACTGTGGCGGGAATTCATCGGTGGACATCATACATTCCCGGAACGTTGCTGATATCTCGCTCCAAGAGTCGCGCGGCACGTAATTCAACCAATTTTCCTTAATAACTGCACGCATATCATCATAATGTCCGTCATGTGTACTTATCTGCATCACAATCTAATTTCCCGTGCTTTGCATTCACAGAAGAACACGTGAATGGTGGGACCGCGTTGACACTTTTCCCTTTATGTACTTTATTATTGGATCTTCATTCCAAAGCGCTTTTCCGTAATACACTTCACCAGCACACCTGCTTTGGAACCGCTGTGGCATAAAAGCCCCCAAAAGGGCCTGCCTTTTCGAACTCGAGATTTATAGGGTCCGACTTGGATATTTTCGCGTGCTTTTAAATGCGAAGCATTTCTTAGTGAACTTCGGTGACTATGAGTCTATCTATCTATCTATCTATCTATCTATCTATCTATCTATCTATCTATCTATCTATCTATCTATCTATCTATCTATCTATCTATCTATCTATCTATCTATCTATCTATCTATCTATCTATCTATCTGTCTGTCTGTCTGTCTGTCTGTCTGTCTATCTATCTATCTATCTATCTATCTATCTATCTATCTATCTATCTATCTATCTATCTATCTATCTATCTATCTATCTATCTATCTATCTATCTATCTATCTATCTATCTATCTATCTATCTATCTATCTATCTATCTATCTATCTATCTATCTATCTATCTATCTATCTATCTATCTATCTATAGCCTACTACGACTTTCAGCTCTTCTGGCCGTTTCGATAATGGTATCGATACCAAACTTGGTGTGGCATAACATGATTGTATGAAGAACATATCTGACAAGTCATATCATGAAAATAGTTACATGTATGTCATGAATGTCATGCTTTACATCTCACGGTCCTGCTGCTCCTGCGGTGGTTTTGTTCACATGGCATGTTTCAGAACTGGTACGGTATCACATGATGGCATGGCGAACACAAGCGACAGACTCTAACATGAAAATCATGACGTGCGTGCAATGTAACAACATGACTACATGCCATGCTCATGATGTGCTCGTGGCCATTTCGGTAGCTTCACATATACCAAATTTGGTATTGCGGTACGTGAAAGGATGACTAAAGTATGCGACTGGTGGAAACATGATAATCATGAGATGCGTATCATGTAACAACATGACTACAGACTGCGCTCATGATGCACTCGATGCCGTTTCGCTGCGTCATGTATACCAACTGAATTAAGTATTACGTTACGTCAATGGATGACGAAGCTATGCGACTGGTGTGATAACCATTGGTTAAATTTGAAGTTCAGCGGGAAAAAATTGATAATATTGATTTTTGATGATAAAAAGATCAGTGAGCATAAGATACAGGAATTCACGCTAGAAATAGTGGATAAATAAGAATATCAGGGCGTATGAACAAATAACCGGGCTGATTATATAAGGGAGCACGAAAGATACGTAATGATTAAGGGCACCAGGATTGGAGCTGTAATGAAAAATAGGGCACTGTGGAACTACAATAGGTATGACGCTCTGAGAGAGATTTGGAAAGGTGTCATGGTCCCGGGTTTGACGTTTGGCGATGCGGTCGTGTGCATGAAATCAGAAGTTCAAGCAAGATTGGAAATTAAACAACGTGGCATATGTAGACATGCTTTGGGAGCACACGGGAATACCCCAAATCAGGGGGCACAGGGAGACATGGGATGGACATCGTTTGAGTGCAGTGAAGCTACCAGTAATATAGAATTTGAGGAGCGACTGAGAAAAATGGGAGAGGAGCGTTGGGCTAGGGAAGTTTTCAGTTACTTGTACATGAAGAAGTTCGGTACTAAATAGAGAAAACGAACTCGAAAATTGTCAAGCAAGTAATTATACAACAGCCGAATACCAAGCCAAAAAGAACATCGGTTGAGAAGAAGGTGAATGACACAGAGAGGGACATGTGGAAGATGGGAATGCTTGCGGAATCATCAGTGGAGACCTACCGAACTTTTAAGCAAGAAATTGCATGGGAAAAGATCTACAATAATTCTCGGGGTAGTTCTATGCTCTTCGAGGCCAAAACGAGAGTATTGCGGACCAAGACGTACCAAGCAAAATACGAAGGCGCAGACACGGTATGTAGTGCGTGTGGAGAGGAGGAATAAACAACTGAAAATTTGATAATGTTCGGTAAAGGGCTCCACCCTATAGTCGAAGGTAATGGCGCCGAATTTTTCAAAGCATTGGGGTTTAGGGACAGTGAAGGCAAAATACACTCTAAACGGGCAGAAATTACCAGGAGGAGGCTTACTGATTGGTGGCTACAATCGAGGCGCGAGTGAAATTCAATCCTTCGGCACACAGTGATAGTACTCAACTTTATGGCTAGAAGGCGTGAGCCACCACCCGATCTAAAGGGCACAGCCGGATACATCCATCCATCCGAATATATGATGAAGAGGTGGCGGTACTTGGAGTGTTTACAAGATGGATGGATGGTCTTACATACATACATACATACATACATACATACATACATACATACATACATACATACATACATACATACATACATACATACATCCATACATACATACATACATACATACATACATACATACATACATACATACATACATACATACATACATACATACATACATACATACATACATACATACATACATACATACATACATACATACATACATATATACATACAGATTGACAGACAGACAAAAAGACCGCCAGATGGACGAAAGGACAGACGGGTGGGCGGACAGACGCACGCGGCCAGTGGATGATTCATGGTTTGCCGATAAAACCCTTTGAAGCTTCGCCCCACTCATCATCATTCACTCCGTGGATATGTTGTGATAATTTTAACTCCGGTTTAGCCACGTTTGTCGCCCGCGCTATCGCGCTTTTACCCGCGTGTAAAACACATGATGCATGGGGGGAGGAGGTGGTATGGAATGGTACATTACACGAACTATGACGGCAACGGCTAATGGCGCAGCCGAGAGGGTTGGGGGCACATCGGGAACGTGCCCCCCTCCCGAATTTTTGCTTCGCCGTGGCATAAATAGCACAAAATGATCATGTGCCTCCTAAAAAAATTCTTCATACACCTTTGGCGACGACAAAAACCAGTCGAGCATTCCCATGCAATTTAGGCATATGTATAAACGTTTTAGTCATAAGCATAAGGTACCCTGTGAGGTTGCTCTTTTTTCCTTTATGCATTGCTTTCTAAAACACTGTAAAGGTTTTTCGGAGTATGGACAGAACGGGCTAGCCACATGAAACATCGCTGCAAAAGGAAAACGATGTTTGTTAAATCGTGTTGTTTAAGCACAGAGAGATTAGTGCCACAGAAGGTTGGCTTTATGATATTAGCTAAAGGACCATGTCACGCTCAGCAGTATAATCAGTTGTGAAGAAAAAGAACCTTTTGTTTCATGTTCGAAGTTATCTTAAAGAAATATAGTTGAGACTGCGTGAGTCTCCAGCGCTGTACTTGACCGCATTTGTCTACCCTATGTGCTGATAACCACATAGGTATATTTAGAATGTTATTTCAAGAAGTACAATTTTATTCAACCAGTATTGTGTTTATTTGCTACAAAATAATCACTGAACAAGTTTTCCAGAGTGATCATCAACAGGACGCTATTATTTTGCTTCATGAACTGAAAATAGTAATGCTCCTATAAAATGATTGGGTGAATGAAATTTGCAATGAATTCATTTGTTTAAAAAACGTCAGCTGTACTATACACTCATACACTCTCAACTATATTACTGCATCTTAGTCTGGGGTACTACAACCAAAACAAACTTATGTAGTCTGATAGTCCTTCAAAAACAAGCTATTTGACACATAGAAAACCTTCCATGGCTTGAACATATAGCACCGTTTTTCTTCAAAAAATAGATATTAAAAGCGGATCAGCCATACAACCTCAAACTTGCTGCATACATACACAGAAAGATGCGTCAAAATGAATCTATGTTTACACACATGTACCTGACCAACCACAATCCATATAGTTTACGACATAGTCACCTCGATGTTCGGCTTTGCAGAACAAAATACGTCACTAAACAACTTAAACACGTGATCCCTAGTTTCTTAAACAAACATCCGCAAGTACTTAGCAATGTGTATGAAGTTTCATCAATATCCCCGTTTAAGCGTGTTGTTAAATCATATTCGTTGTCCTGCGTGCCTTCATAGTATGAGAATGACCTCTAACATCATGTGGCTTAAGACCTGTTTCATTATTTAAAAAAAGGAAAAAAACTCAATTGTACTATTCCTGTATGTATTTCGCCATCCCTTGCAAATATCGCTATGTCATGTTTCTTTTCTCTATTTCCGGCCAAAGCTTCCGCTTTTTAGTGCATAATTTCCTTATTATAGTCACAACCCTGTTGGACAGTGCTTGGGAGGTAGGGCCATTGTCAGGCAGTCAATTCTGCCTTCCTCCACATGTATGTAATCCCTCGAAATGTATTATGCTGAAAATAAACAATAAAAATCGATTTAAAAAAATTGTAGCTCTTCACAAGAGCCTCAAATTATTCGTGCCTTTCAATGTAAATGCATATTGCTTTTCCATGGTGTAAAGTTAGCTGCTCCAGATTACCTCAAAATGGAAAATTTCGCTGCTCCAAAGCGCTCCAGAATGAAAATTTTGCTGCTCCAAAGATTGCTCCAAATCAAAAGACCTCGGTAGCATCCCTGGATTTGCTACAGTAAGTATTAAAGTGGACAAAACATGTGGAAGCTGAATCAGTAGTTTCTGAGTGGACCAGTGGTGTTGTTGGTGTTCTGTTCTTAGAGAACGCGGTCTTAACCTATGAACGACCCACAACTGCGCAAGTTGGCATTAATTCATACTACTGAAAAGGTGCCCCACTTGTGTTTCTGTTCTCCTCCTTTTTTCGTTTGTTACGTCGTACCTTGTGGCGCCTTTTCAGTAGTTTGAATTCCCCTTTGGTTGGCGTTTCAAGCGGCGTGGGAGTATTTCCCGTCGCAATCCATACGGAATCGCGATTTCTAAATAAGAGGTTAGAAAGTGCTGGGGCTAAGTGAAATGTGTACTAAGTTGTGTCTAGCCTCAACATATGATTTATGAGATTTGTTTTTAAACATTTATTGCACAATGCCGCATTTGAAATAGGGACAAAGTGAAGGAAGTAGCACTGCTTTAAGTTTCATAGGGATGACCTCGTAAAAATCGTGTACTAAGCTACTTCAAATATTTGTGCTCATTCTTACTGCCGTTAACTCACCCAATGCTTCCTAGAAAAATACTATGCCTGGGATGTCGCCAGCTTGGCTATTAGAGGAACGCTGCCACACGCTTCCAGCGGGCGCTGCGCGGTGGTGCTAGCGCCTGTACCGCCGGAGCCAGCGAGAGCAACGATGTCGCAACTTGTCGATGGAGCTGCGCAGCAGGCTGCGTCATGCGGATGGTTGGTTACGTGTTCGTGAGTCACCTTGGAGGGGCGTTAATTGAACAAATGCCAGTCATTTTGTGATTGAACGTTCGGCTGCAGACAAAGAGTTTTTCGCGATAGCACTTTCTTTTTTCGAGCAGCTATGCGGCAGTGCTCTTCCTGGTTACTCTTTAGTGCACAATACAGCGTTAAAAGGGCTCTGAAACACTTCAAGTAACGTTGGAACGAATTGCTGGAACAGCTTATTGCCTCATGAATTCAACACCACAAAAATTTTAAGAATCCGTCCAGTGCGAGTGTAGTTACAAAGGTTCGTCGCATGCTGCGATTGCATTCTCTCTTCTCTCGTCCCGAAGGAAGCACTGGAAGCTAAGCAGGGAGGGATTACAGAGGCACAGAAAAACGTCATGCGTGCTTCGCGACCTTGAGCACATTTTTCTTTTTTTTTTCTTCGAATGCATGGCTTTTTCAGTGTGATCGCGCACGCACGCGTGGACAAGTCGTGGCCGCCCGCAGCAATCTTTGTAACGAGCGAGCGCGCCATGTTCGAATCAGCCAATGGCTGAAAGATGGGCTGTTGACGTGTGATTTTGGGGCATATAACGTCGTTTGTCGAGAGAAGAGAAAGCAATTCTTAGCTGACTTTCATAATTTATTGCTGACTCCAGGCCATGTGCTGTGCTCTAATACTTGGCTCATGTGTTGTCGGGAGCCTCTACTACCGATCGGCAGCGTTTTCTGACCATGCTCAAAAAGTGTTGCAGGGCCCCTTCAAGTGTTGGCGCCCGTTCATCTTTCGAAACCGTCTTGAGTCACTCAAATAATTCTCTAAAGGTATATGCAACTTTAAGGCTCGGCAACCATTTGGACACGCAATTAAACTGGATTTCTTGGCAAGATGAACATACGGCTCCAAAACCCATTATTTTTTCTATGAATGCACTAAATGAAGGCAAAAACAGCTCTCCAAGTACGGGTGTTGTAAATTTACTCGTACGTTTATTTCTTTGGATGTCTGTTTTTTGGATAGCATCGTCATCTCCTTGACGACGTCACGTTGCTAGAGCGTTCGAGATGCGTTTTGTCGCACCTACAAAGAACTATAACGTTGGTTCTATAGTTCTATATAGTCGTGCTCTAATTTCAATTGGTCAACTCCTCCATTGCTTTAAATAACGCTGGCATTCCTCCTGCCGACGTACGTCGCGTCGTCTGTAACTTACGGCGTCTCTGCAGGTTAGAAGAAGTCGCCGCGAGAGGTTCTAACGAATGTACTGGGTGGAAAAGAGGAAAACGGAAAGGATAGGGAAGCGTATTTGCAGCTCACGTGGCCGGCACATTGACTTGCTTTGAGAAATGTTTCACAATCGCACATTCCAGGAAACGTTACTGGGGCATGTTGGGTTAGACCTTGCACAACTTTGCGACATGGCTAGAGTGTGGCGGCTAGCACGTGTTTTCGTATTTCATACGCGTAAGGTAGCCGGAGTATAACATCCATATTCCCCATTTTTTCCTTATTTCCGTATACTGCCTATAGGCAGTATACGGAAATAAGGAAGAAATGAGGTATATGCACTGTTGCAACAATTCTTAGTGAAATCAAGACATGACAATAGGACAGTGCGTACGGCGCTCCGTACGACCACGTCATTCTAAAGCGCGGACAACGCGGCAGTGATCCCACTCTCTGTTTCGTCCAGCCCCAAAGCGGGGCTCGTCTCGATGCGAACACTTTCGATAGAGAAGCGGGGACGCGTTGCGCGACTCCCACATAGAAGCAAACATTCAATTTCGTTCCGGTCTCCCACACGTCCTTGCTCATCGTTCTCTGTAGTTGCATGTTCGCTTTTCTCTGCACAACTTTTCGCAAGTACCCCCTCTCTTCGGACGACGTTCGTAACGATAACGGAGAACAGCGGGCTGCGAGGGAGCAAAGGCGGCGGTCGAGGGTCGGAGCGGGCACTACTGTTTCGAACATCCATTGAGGGACCCGAATTAACATAGGGAAGATAACTAGCGGGGCGGAAAATGTGGCCTCGGTGGCCGTGACTGCGATGCAATTGCGAAAAGGACCCCGGATTCAGATGCTGGCGTTTCACTTCATGTGGATTGTTAAGCTATAGAAAGGGGGGGGGGGGGGGGGGCTTCGCCTAATTGCGACCCCAAATGTCGTATTCTCATCTTTCACGCGGTCGCTCTTCCTGTCCACATTTTCATTCCACGAACCATTTAGAGCCTTATTCTTGCTTCTGCAGCAGGCGCCACCGAGCGTTACATTCTTTGCTTCTCGCCGCCCGTTTCCCAGTTATGAGATTTGAGCTCCGACTCGAGCCGGGTCGGGGTTGGGAGGTTGAGAAAAGAGCATTCATTTTTGTGAACATCGCGACAGCCTCGGGACAAATTCGACTGCGTGGCCTTATGAGTTGAGTGACGAAAGAAGAGGAATTGTCAGAGTCAAAGAGCAGAACAATAAGAAAGCTTAGGCGCCCCGGCGTTTCCAAGGAGCGACGGCGAAGCAGGCATGAGAAATCTAATGGAGTGTACGGTCTCAGACACAAAAGAGGACATGTCTGCGCCGGCATTGCTCTGCGTTCCACGTTCGTCGCGACTTGATAGGCTATTCTCACGACCGCTGTATAGTAGCACAATGCTGGAGGAGGACGGTCAGTGCACATTGCTGGCCCGTCGCCATGCAAAACATGAAGTTCTCGTTCATTCTCTGTGTCTTGGCGTTCTTCCTTCGAAAGAAAATGCCGAGTTTCTCGGATAAGCAGACGTAATTTGCTGGCACGTATTCTTCATTTCTTGAGAAGAATGGAAAATGAAAGGGTTCTTGTTACGCACCACGCTCTCCTCGAGACAGAAATAACGTCGTTGCGAATCGAGCCGAGAACGTCTTTGTCAACGACAATGAGCTGTATAAAGGGAGCCTTACGAAAAGTCACATTCACGCATCTGCAAAATCATGAAGCTTTGATGCTTCTAAAGCTGCACGAGTGCTTGATTTGATTAGCTCAAAAATAAAGAACGACAGATCGCCGCTATAAGAAATCAAGCAAACTTCTCAGGCTGAAAGGTCAAGTTTGTCATGCATTCATCTACTGCCAATGATTAACGTTTATTTGACACTTTTTGTTCTCCTAAAAGAAGAACAAAATTATTCACAATCTCTCCAAAGGGAACCCTAATGGGATGCGAAGCAGCAGCGGTGCGTACGGCGTCAACCCGGTCGAAATGAGAATCGACACGGGTGCTGAAATAACGGTTTATTGTCAGGAACGAACATTTGAAACGGCCAGTGTTTTTTAAGGAAGCCCTTAAAGAAATACAGAATTAATTTCCTGCACGTGCCTGCTATATTATTGCGTATAGTGAGCAGAGCTTCGCCACCAAAATTGAAAGATACCTGCTATGATTTTTTAATGAACTTCATGCAACTGACAACTGATGATGTATAGTTGTAGGCTCGTGGCACACTATGTACGAGAGCGCGGAACTTATACGGAGAAATTACCGCCACTGTAGCTACAATGTCTGAAGGTCTTACTTATGTCTTCAAGGTCTGTCCATTGTCAAAATTTCACTTCCGTCTCTCTCTCTCTCTCTCTCTCTTTCTATTTATGGCGCTTTTCATTGCACAGTGAACTACTGAATAAAGAGCGGGTCTCTTCAAGAACAATCCTAACGCAGTGCAGTTAGGTCAATGCTATTTTATCTTTTCGGCAAGCCTAACATCCCCGCTTTGAGTTCTAACGTAATGTTCTTTTCCCTAACAATGCGCTTTTGCAGCCAGTTGAACTTGTTCTCCGAAGACAAATGTGCATCGAAAAGCGACACGCTTGACTTTCTTGTCGGCGAATGAATGCATCATGTATGAACACTAACATCAAACAAAGGATGCAACTGCGTGTTGCCACTGATGAGATTAATTCTTTTTCGTCTGAAATTTTAGAGGACCTAATCAGTTGCCTTCATTTCGTTCTTTGTCCACAAGCACCGAACTTATTTCCAAAGTTTAAAGTTCCACCATGCATTCTGGTGCAGCTTTGAAGTGCATTTTACTAGTTAATTATCCACATAAACAAGGACAGTGATGGGCAACGTACTTCGTTTAGTCATTAAAGTTCCTTTAAACACCAGCATAATTCACTAAGGCTTACATTGATTTGAAAGCAGGGTGAAATACTAGCCCCAGTGATTTTACACAATGTAAAATGAAAAAACCTTGCGTAAAAATGAAACAAGTGAGATAATGCGAAGGCTGTTCGCGGCATGCTACTGACAGCAAAGCAATGCGAATGGAGTATGGCTGGAATTATAATGAACACATGGATTGGCTGAGCCCGGAGCAACAAGGGCATGCGCATGGCGAATGCAAGAATAAAAAAAATCACAGCGTATCCAGGGAACGAATATTGATGAGTGGGGTGAAGCTTCAAAGGAATTTATCGTTAGATTGTGAATCATCCTTCCATCCGTCCGTCCGTCTTTCTGTCTGTCTGTTCATCCGTCTGTCCATCCGTCTGTCCATCTGTGCGTCTGTCCCACCACACCTGCGAAGTGAGTCATTGAACTAGGCGGTCACGTACCACGAGCTATAACAGACCCACGGCTTTAGGAGTTTGAGCCCTTAAATGGAGCCTTAAATGCTAGGACTGTATCCCGAGCACAGTCAACGAGGCCGTCTGAGTTTGTTCTCTCGTTTTCTATGTGAAGCGTGAAGGAGCAGCCAGTGCCACCTAAAAGGTTACGGCTTCTCCTTTTTTATGATATATCAAATATACCCGTATATGCAGTCAATATATTCGAGGGGAAAACTGAGAAAATTAAGGATGCTGGTAGTCCATATATAGTTCGGAATATTGACCGGCCTGATGTGTTTCAATGTGTAACTACAGCTTAAAATGCCAGCAATCTCGCACTCCCTCTACAACACAGATGTGAGAGAGGAAAGAGCGTATGAGAGAGAGGAGGATGAAACGCGCATGCGCAATGGGTTTGTGCACGCCGCTTGGGGGATGGTTCAGTGAACTGGAAGCGCGGGGGTATACACAGACACAAAGCAAAGAAGAGGCACACAGCACGAGCGCTTGGGGGATGCCTAGAGGAGAGAGAGGGGGGAGCGAGCCTAGCAGATGCTGTCGGCGTTGCGAGGTGAGAGAGGGAAGAGCGTAAGAGAGGCGGAGGGGAGTGAATGCACTGTAATGACGCTCTCACATTTGAGAAGTGAATCGAAATCGAAAAAGCCAGAGCAGCCAGAAAACCATGACAGCGCACGTCGAAGATGTTCACAATCTTTCTGCCTCATTCCACCGCCGCTGCCATAGCTACCTGAAGAGTTACTTCGATTTTGCGTGGTTTCTAAGAACTAAATTTAGTACCAAATTCTAGTCATTCACGTAAAGCACGGAAAAGAAACAGCTTGCATCTTTTCAAACGTTGCTTTCGAGAGGTGCACAGCAGAAACGACACCAGCAAACGCACCGGCAGTGGCGGAGGACTTAATGGGCTGTACAGAAAAACGAGACACTTTGGGCATGCCTGCTCGCTGCTGCTGCACCGTCTACTTCCAGTTTTCGGCGATAGTAATCCGAACCAGGCTCTCGATCAATGCGTCCTCTTTGAGGCCGTCGAGTTTCGTCGTGTTGCACGGGTAGTTTGCAATTTGAGCCGGAGCCAGACACCACCGACGTCTTTGCCGCCATGTTTAATCGGCAGTCGGCTTTTAGATCACGTGATTTGAGCCTAGTGCAGCCAAAGACGTGAACCGGAGAGCGAATCAGATTTCGCGTGGCGGGAAAATTGGTCTCAGGTCGACATTTTTCGTTAAGGCCGTGCGGCGTGGTTTTCCGGCCGCTTAGGGACTGAATTCCCGGTGAGTTTGGCCGCTTTCGGTCCCTTCGAAACCATTTGAATGCGTCTTAAGCGTGGTCACGCCGCACACCAAATCAAGCTTGACCATAAAATGCCTTGCATCTTACACAGTAAAAATTTTTGCACCCAAAACGGTGTAAAAAGGGTGTTTTTACGAGAAAGCACCCTTTGCAACATTCTTTAACACCCATAAATGGTCGATTGAAAAAAAAGCACCCCTTTGTTTGGGTGCTTGCCTCAATAGCACCCTAAAATAGGCTCTAAGGGTGCTTTTGTGCCTGAGAAGGGTGTAGGTGCCGATTCATCAGATGGATTATGCAGCATAAGAAGAACACATAATTATAATATTTGGGATTTTACGTCTCAAAAACCTGATATGATTATGAGGGTCGTCGTAGTGGAAAGCTGCAGAGATTTTCACCATTTGGTGTTCTTTAATGAGCGCTCATATCGCACAGTGCAAAGGCTTCTACCTTTTCGCCTCCGCCTTAATTCGACTGCCACGGCCGGCATCGAACCCGCGACCTTCGGATTGGCAGCCGAGCAGCGCAGCTACTGCACGAATATGTGGACCTTGCGTTAAATGACGGCCTAATTGACTTAGAATGTGTGAAGGTGCTCTCCGAATACAGCAGAATGTCTGCAGAAGCAAATCGCGTTTCATCTATAATGGCAATTAACTGCAATCCATGTTACGAAAGCTTTCCTTAGCGTTGGTTATAAGCGGCATGTTTGCTATAAATTATATACACACAAATAATGTTCGCCCGAGTATGGGTGTGTGTGCGTGTAAGCGCGATTGTGTGTACACCCGTGCATGTGTGCGTGCGCGTGTATGTGCGAGTCCGTGCTTGTGTTAAGCGTGCCTGTGCACATGTTTACGCCCATGCATGCGTGCGTTTACGGTCGCGTGTGTGTGTGACCGTATGTGTGTATACGTGTATGTGTGTGCGCCTGTGAATAAGTATGCGTGTGTATCAGCCCGTGCGCCCTCGAATTTCGTGTGTGTGTGTGTGTGCGGGGGGGGGAGGCACTGCTTCTTATTGTTTAAGGTCCCACACCTGTTCATACTAGGAGTCTATATGGGAGGTGGCTTAAGGAATGGCGGTTGTCAACGCACTGTACATGGACTATTCAGTACATGGAAAACAGCTGCACATTTTCGTACCTGATCGTTGCTTACGAACTTGCTGTGATAGCTGATTAGGTATGCTGAGGTGCTTCTACGCTCGAAAACGTGGGTTATGACCAATGCCCACGGAAAGCTGTCACTGCACTTATGCACAACCATCGTTTATATTAACAACGTTTAACAAGAACGTGCCCTGCCTTTGCTACAGGTGCTTAGCTAGCTCATTGGGTAACCATATGGAATTATGTGCTGATCATGTGGTCAGCCAAAAGCTTGTTATAACAACCTCGGCACGTTTCGTGGTGCGCGACAAGCCTTCTAAACATCCGCGACTGTGGATTAATTTGTTCCAGCTTCGACTACGCATTCAGTGTTTGCGGCACCATACGCGGAAGTGCCAGACACAGACAATGCAAAAAGAAATTCCTCTGGAAAAAGGTGTAGCGATGCTCTCCCGCTAATGCTACCGAGGACGAAATAATTATTGTTTCTGGCCATTCCATGGTGCACTTTGTTTTCCGCAAGTTTTGCTTCACTATTTTTCGCCCACTGCAATCGCATTCCGTCAAAATACTCCAAGAACCCGAGGCTGGTAAATAACCTGCGTCGCTGTGCGACTGGCTGGAAGGAGAGTTGCCATTTACAAGGAGTCATTCCGCGAGGAACGGCCGTCCGCCGTATGCGCCATAGCGTTTGCTCTTCGGCGCCGTCTTTGCGGGTTTCCCGCTTCTCCCCCCCCGCTCACCCCGGCCAGCGTTGCTCCCACAACGGCGGCGTAGATAAGCGAATAGTTGCGTCACCAAACACCTGCGTCGACAGCTGCGGCGCCGCCGCGGCGCTTTAGCCGCCGCCAGTGCCTCCTCTTTCTCTCTCTCAACGTCGCTCTCTCTGTCTCATCGTCTTTCAAATGCGTTGCGTTGGTCTGGGGTCTTGGTCGCTGTGTGTGTTCTAGCGAACAGGCGCATATTCAATGGTGGTCACACATGACACCGTGTTCGAAGTGACGCTCGTATTAAGGAATATTCATGGAGTGGCGGACACGGACAACGTGGGCCTGTTAACGATGAGTGTACTGTTTTCGTAAATAGTAATCATACAGCGCTAGGTGGGCGCCTGCAGCAGCTCTGCCGAAGTAGGCTGCCAGCCATTTACAACAGCATGCGTTCGCGGGCCTGTTGCAGATGCCCGAATAAACGTGTGACTTAACAAGTTCACACTGCTATGCGCGATGTTGTGTAAGTGCCTGCATCACTCATACAGTGAGTGATGTGATCACTTAACAAGGGTGGAATTAGTTGCTGATCGCACATTGTCTCTACACTTCACAAAGTGATTTATATTGTTTTAAGATGTGCTTTGGACTACATCGTAATAACATTTATATTAATACTCAAATGTGCAACGTGCTTCTGTAGGTGTCAGCGCAAAAAAAGAAAGAAAAAGCAAAAATTATGTACAGAGGCGCACTGTACGAAATGGCTTTTTATTTGCTTAAAGACGGTATAGTTGGAGGTGCTGATATGCCGCGATGCTCCCAGCACGTGCGCCTCGGTCTTTTAAGCTATTTAAGACAAGTTCCACCAGCAACAGGGAAAGATCTAGCAGATTTCCAAAGGCGCGTTGTTGTGGCCATCGCCGTGCGTCGTTTTCCCTCGTTTCTGTTTGCTGTTTTCGTGCTTCGCTTTCATCTGCGATAATGTTCGGCGTTATAACAGAATCGAGAGAGTTATACGTGACTGTTCGAGCTATGTGCGGTAGCTCTAGCATAAGCCATGGCTGCTGCAACGTAGTCGGCATCCGCGCGCGTTGGTGTCGTTCGAGCGCTCTTATTTGCGTGATTGTGTTTAACTGAGTATTTAGGCACGGGTTACGTTTGTAAATCCCGTAGTCAATAATCGCTAATAGCGTACCCCTGATTGCCATCAGAGGATGGGCTTGGTTGTCGAAATATGCCAGACGCTTTTTCTGAAAGCAAGCTTTGATTTTTTTTTTAAAAGAAGTACTTTCATATGTGCAAGGCAGTGCCTATTGCAGGCCCGCAACTCTTTAAAGACTGGACGAGCTATCACACCTTTTATGAAATTACAATAAATTAAGATGATTGAATTATAGATGACGAATTTCTGTGCTAGATTAGGTGCACAAAACACATGTTCGCAGCCCTATGTCTAGAAAGCAGGCAAATAGGAAGCACAGCGTCAAATTTGGATTAGATTCCATTGACGGAGCGTCTTGTGAGAGTAGAAAGAACGAGAAAATTTTCGTTTTTGATGCCCTTATCGAGGCAGTCAGAATTGCACTGATTGGTGACTTGTAACAATTCCTCAGATTGTTAGAGGCGTGATTAAAGTCAGTAAATCTTTTACTTTTTTTTGCAGACCTCTTCGCTAGTGCCACGCCCAAGATCATTTGTTCTCATGTAAAAGAGAAAGCAGAGATGTCTTCACTGTTTGTACATGAAGAGGTAAGTTTCTTGTGCATTTTGATTAATGTTACATGTTCTTAACGTTGTACTTCAGGAATTGTTTTTCACACTGGCTCACTACCCTAGAAGGAATTTGATTCTTAGGTGAGTTCAGGCTTTCGTAAGTGCCATTTTTGAGCTGTAGTCTTACAACTTCACCTCATTTCGGGAATTTGCTGTATGCTGGAAAACTCTTATCTTTATCATACGAAATTATTGGAATGTATGGGTTGTATGCTTTGAGTTCAGTGTAATGTCAATTGCACGCCATTTCGAAGGATACACACTACACATTCTTTATATATGGTGCTGCCAAAACAGCACGAACATTCTTTTATGAGAAGTCATATTTGCTCTTATTACAGGATGAGAGGGTGCCGCTGACGTCCTGGGTAGTCTACCCCCCGGCCCCAGCCTAGAGCAAGCCTACTTCCTGAACCTCCACATGGATAACCGAAAAATCTCCCGTGTCAGTAATGACGAAGAAGGAGTGACAGCACTGATGAGTTGATTTTTTTTTATTTTCAACATTGTCTACGGCCGCAAGGCCTTTAACATCCACTGTGATTGAGCGGCTTTTTCTCGGCGTGAGTTTGGAGTTTATCAAAGAAGTTGTTCAGGCAGTACGACACTGAAAACTTTAGTGTCACAATGCCTGAACAACTTTTTCTAGTGTGGTCTGGTAGATGAACAAACATTGTTATTTGTGTAAGTTATTTTGCTTAAATATAGCTGGACCATTCCATGCCAAACGTCCCAGCCACTTTGGCGACCGTCTGAATTGTATTTGAAAAAAAAAGTGCTGACTTACTGCGTTGAAAACAGTGAACTGCTAGAATATTTCAGCGAGAAAAAAAGTTTTCATGTGGCTGGCTTATAACTTCCTGGCATAATGCCGTCTGTGTGCTGTTTGTGGAAAATTTCGTTTTAAATCTACCGCTTATTTTTTCTAAAGCAAATTCGGTCTACCTGTTAAGTAAATGTGCTTCTGTAAGGTATTTGAAGCTCAATAATAATAATGCAATTTTTTTGCCACATTCGCTTCCAAGAATAAAGGCAAAATGTGTTATGTTTGCATTTTTTATTGCAATATTGCACTTTGTATGAATATCTGAGCAGTGAATACTTACTCCACAGAAGGTATATTTTGAGGAAAAAATATCTTTAGACCTCTCAAGCTGCTGAAATATACGAGAAAATATCATGAATTTCACAAAATTGTGATTTTTGTCCGTATTGAGATACAATTTGCTCCATGTTGCGATACAATGAAAACTCATCATTATACCTGAATTGTAAGAAAATGAAATTTTTTCTGTAATAAAAATCTTATTGCAAAAAGGACAGTAAAGAGCGCTGTCAACTGAATTTTATTGAAGGTGCTACAAGCGTTTTTATACTGAGCACAAGACCAGGGCTCATCTGCAACAACACATGTGTGACCATGACAAAATAATTTTAACCGAGAAAAGAATACTCTTTTTCGGAAAAGATAAGTGAAGGTGTACTGATGCATCGATCCTTGGCCTTCCTGATAAAGAGTTCTAAAATCTCTCATTTTTCTGCTTGCTTTTTTTTCAAAAACCGTGTTTTATCAACCCTAGTACTGCACTTACGTTCTTTACGATGTCCGGCCATGAGACTGCGATAGCCCTTCTTAACATTTAAAGCATGCTCTCTTGCTTGATCATTGAAGCATTGCCCAGTTTGTCCTATGTTTACTTTTCCACATGTTAGCGGCATCTTATACACATTAGATTGGCATTCAGTAAACCTATTCTAGTGACGAATGTGCAAGATTGACTATTCCTGTTGCTGTAAGTACATGCACTTTTGAAAGCTTGCAAGGGGTGGAAAACAACAATGTCATATCTGCTGGCTCTTTTCCTAAAATTGTGAGACACCTTACGTACGTAGTACCGTGTGACATGCAAAGGTGATTGGTCATTCTCTTTTTCTTTTGGTCCTGTTTTCTTTAACTTTACTTTCTGCAGGAGGGTTTCGCAAACAAGTGTGATGATGCTGTTGGGGTATTGGCAGGTGCTATCAGCCCAGGAGTGCTAAGAATGTTCTGCCTTTTGATAGTGCGCATTCAAAATTAGTAGAAAGAGGAATTTGTTACCACATGTATTCAGGCCACCCTTCAAAAGTCATGTTAGCACAAGGGTGAGGTCAGGCTTAAAAACCAGATTAAAAGACTAAAAGATGCTGGGTATCCCAACAGAATCATCACACCCGTTTGCAAAACCCTCCTGCATAAAGTAAAGTTAAAGAAGACAGGACCAACAAAAAACAATGACCAAAACCTTTGCATGTTATACCACATCATGTGTCTCACAATTAAAAAAAAATTGCCAGCAGATATGATATTAGCGTGTTGTTTTCCACCCCTTGCAAGCTTTCAAAAGTGTGTGTACTAAACAGCAACAGGAATAGTCAATCTTGCCCCATTCGTCACGAGAATAGGTTTACTTAATGCCAATTTAACGTTTGTAGAAGTATTTTTTATCAGGTAAACCAATGATCACTGCATCACTACACGTTCACTTATCTTTTCCGAGAAGGAGTATTCTTTTCACAGTTAAAATTATTTTGTAGTGCTCACACGTGTCGTCGCGCATGAACACGGTTCTTGTACTCCGTATAAAAGCGCTCGTACCACATTCATTAAATTCAGTTGACAGTCGGTGGTCTTTCCTGACCTTTCTGTCTCTTCCTAAAGTTGTCGCGCTGTGACTAGCACACAACCACGATGAACCATCTCTCCCAAATTAAGCTCTTGTTACGTAACACGTAGACCGAGTTTCATATGGAAAGAAAGAGCGGTGCTTTTAAAATAAAATTTTTCACATACAACACCTAGACGGCATTCCAGGAAGTTCAGAGGGCTGCCACGTGACCGAATATTTTTCCTCTCCTAAATATTCCAGAAGTTCACCATTTTCAATGCAGTACGAGTTTTTCGAATACATTTGAGATGGTTGCCAAAATGGCTGGGACATTTGGCATAAAGTGACCCAGCTGTGTCATTAGCCATAATTATGCATTACCTCTTGTTTTTTGTGTGTTTTGACTCAGTTTTGTGTTCGTTTTTAGCTCATTGTGTTTCTAATCATATTGTATTGGTTTCTTAAGTATTCGCTAAAGTTATATGTGCGAAAACCCGTATATGTTTGCATGTACATCATTTCTCATAACCAATTGTTATACATCCAGGAATACAAACCTTAATCCACTGTGATTGTATACATTTCAAAACACTATCCATATATATTTTTGTGTGCATCACTTTTTGGGAACGATTGTGTACATGAAGGCGTATATAGTGAAATCATGGTGATTGTATATATTTGAAAGAATCATTAGTATATATTTGCCTGTATTTCATTCCTGTTAATCGATTGTGTACATGAAGGAGTATTAAACTGGAAACCACTGGGATTGTAGATACTTGAAAGAATTACAGGGATATATTAGCGTATATTTCATTTGTAGTCATTATGTACTTGAAGCAGTATACTAAACTGAAACCAGTGTAATTGTATGTTGCAAAGAATTCTCAATGAAGTGAAACTGAATAAATATAATAAACATTTGAGGTGTTGCATGTGTAGTGTACGTATACGTGAACGTATACCTGGTGAAAAAGTTGTGTGGCTGAAGAAAAGTTTGTTTTATTTGCCTATTAAATAAACACAATATGCAAGGGCAGCAAGGCTTCATTTTCTGTAACGCGCATTATGCATATACTGTGAAGTATATATAGATGCAGCACAAGTTCATACACGATAGTACGCGTTTATATTTTTGCCCAGATGCAATGAATGGAGCTCGACAGGTGGCGCACCATTGATAATCAGGACCACTTTTTTCAAGTAGTGTGTAATCAGTGCATGCCGATATCTATTAGTGTAGTCTAAAAGAATACTGGCACCCCTGCCATGGGCACTCAACACCCTTGTGCACCCTTCTCGCACCCTCCTCAGAGGGTGCTAAAAAGTGATGGACATCGAAGGCACCCTTCCTGAAGGGTGTTTTTGTAACACCCTACAGTTTTTTTACATGTACACCCTATTCTAAGGGTGCATGAAAAAGCACCCTTTTTGGAAGGTGCTGAATTAACACCCTTAGGGTGTCGTCCACGGGACAAGCTCATTTACACCCTTCTGGGTGTAAAAATTTTTACTTTGTAGGGTGCGTTGACACTAGGCCTCGAAGAGAGCGATACCGGCGAAACTCTCCAGAAACTGTCTCGTTTCGCCGCCAGAGTGGCAGGAAAACTACGCCGCGGGGCCGGCGTGCAAGAATCGCTCCACGACCAATTTTCCCGCCACGCGAAAACGAATCTGGTTTCCGCTTTACAGCCTTGGCTGCGCTAGATCAAACCATGTGACCTAACCAGCCGGCCGCTGATTCAATATTGTGGCACAGGCGTCAGCGGTGGCTCGCATTGGCTCAAATCAAAAACTACCTGTGCAGCACGACGAAGCTTGACGACCTTAACAAGGATGCGTTCATCGAGAGCCTGGTTTGGATTAAGATCGCCGAGAACACTGGAATCAAACGGTACAGCAGCAGAGATTGATTGATATGTGGGGTTTAACGTCCCAAAACCACCATTTGATTATGAGAGACGCCGTAGTGGAGGGCTCTGCAAATTTTGACCACCTGGGGTTCTTTAACGTGCGCCCAAATCTGAGTACACGGGCCTACAACATTTCCGCCTCCATCGGAAATGCAGCCGCCACAGCCGGGATTCAAACCCGCGACCTGCGGGTCAGCAGCCGAGTACCTTAGCCACTAGACCACCGTGGCAGGGCAGCAGCAGCAGGGAGTCGCCATGCGCCGACGTGTCTCGCGCGTGTGTACAGCCAGCTGAATGCGCCGCAGTCACTACCGGTGCATTCGCTCGTGTCGTTTCTGCTCGCTTATCTCCCGAAACAACGTTTCAAAAGGTGCGAGCTGTTTCTTTTCACTACTTTGTGTGAATAACTAAAATTTGCTACAAACTTTAGTTCTCAGAAGGCTGGCAAAATTGAATTAATTGCCAAGGTATCAATGGCAGCGGCCGCGGGATGGGGCAGAACGAATGTGAACATCTTCGACGGGCGTGGCCATGGTTTTCCGGGCCCCGCCGTGGTGGTCTAGTGGCTATTGTACTCGGCTGCTGACCCGCAGGTCGCGGGTCCGAATCCCGGCTGCGGTGGCTGCATTTCCGATGGAGGCGGAAATGTTGTAGGCCCGTGTGCTCAGATTTGGGTGCACGTTAAAGAACCCCAGGTGGTCAAAATTTCCGGAGTCCTCCACTACGGCGTCTCTCAAAATCATATGGTGGTTTTGGAACGTTAAACCCCACATATCAATCAATCAATCAACCATGGTTTTCCGGTTGCTCTGGCGTTTTCGTTTCTCTTCACTTCTCAAGAGTGAATGCGCAATAAGAAAAGCCACCAAGGAAGGAGGCAGCAGACCAGAGACCCCACAAAGTTAGCAGCATACCTTCAATAGCCATTCAGTCTATTGAGTGATAGAAAGATAAAACGGGAATGAAGCATAAATGAATACATGGATGTCGATAGGATTTTGCCTTGGGGGTGGGGGCGAAAATCGTTTTGCATCGTTGCGGGAGAGGGAGGGGGAGTGTGGCTTTGGCGGGAGGACTACTCATATAGCTTGAGGGGGGCACGTGCCCCTTTTGGACACCCCTGCTGACACCCATGAATGAATGCGTAAAACAAAATTTGCAGATCCCACGTACAGAGGGAATCAATCATATGCGAAGCATGAATAAGAAAGGTTGATATGCCACTTTCAAATCAGCACAACATTGCGAGGTGGAGGTAAACGATGCCAAACATGACTTCCATGTCACGATTATCATGTTTGGATGTGTCGTTTACATTTGTCATCAATTCACGCCAAGTGACACGAAACTTATTTTATGTGAAACAAGCGAAACGTCCGTGAGCACGCTATTGGCATGGTATGTTGTCATGTTCTTACATGACAAGCGTGTCAGGATTATCATGTTTGCACCAGTCATATATTTAGTTATCCTTTGACGTCACGTAACACCAAGTTTTGTATATGTGGAGCTAGCGAGCACGTCACTAAGGGCCCATTATACTCCAATGTAGCGTTGGGGCGCGCGGACGCTGGGCACAGCGACTCTACGTTAGAAAAACGCTAGATCTCTCAAGTCTGACGCAGGCGCAACGGCGCAACCAGTTCGTGCCAATGCGTTACCCAGACAAGAATGCGTCTACCTATTTTCATGATGAAGGGACACAGGACGCGCTGAAACGCGCATGCGTCAAAGCAACGCAGCGCGGCGCACGCCTGCGAGTATATAGAAACCGGCGCCTGGCGTCCCAACGCCAGCGTGATGCGACGAAATGAACGCCGGCGAGCACGCGCAACGCGTAACGTCGAAATGTATTGGTGCCTTGACTGTGGCATATAGTCATGTTAGAACATGACAGGTATCTCATGAATATGATGTTTGCACTAGTCACATACCTTCGGCATCCATTGACGTCACGTGATGCCAAATTAGGCATATGTGAAGCTAGCGAAATGGCCGCAAGCACATCATGAGTGTGGCATATAGTCATGTTACCTTACACGCATTTCATGTTTATCATCTTTGCATCAGTGTCATACCTTCGTAATCCATTCACGTACCGTAATACCGAATTTGGTATATGTCATGCTAGCGAAACGGCCGTGAGCGCATCATGAGCGTGGCGTGTAGTCATGTTTTTACATGACACGCATGTCATGATTTTCAAGTTAGGGTCTGTCACTTGTGTTCGCCATGCAATCACGTCATACCATACCAGTTTTTCAACGCGCCAATTGAACGAAACTACTGGAAGAGCTGCAGGACCATGAAATGTAAATCATGACTGTCATGGCATACATATCATGATTTTCATGTTATGAGTAGTCAAATATGTTCTTCATATTGTCATGTGATACCATTATCGAAATGGCCAGGAGAGATAAAAGTCGTAGGTGGCTAGATAGATAGATAGATAGATAGATAGATAGATAGATAGATAGGTAGATAGATAGATAGATAGATAGATAGATAGATAGATAGATAGATAGATAGATAGATAGATAGATAGATAGATAGATAGATAGATAGATAGATAGATAGATAGATAGATACGCTCAAAGTCGCCGAAGTTCGCTAAGAAACGCTTCGCATTTAAAAGGAGAAAGAGATACTCCTTTATGAATTCGTGAAAGCTTGCATGGCTGTGAGTATGGCATGCTATACGCTAGACTGGTATTATGAGAAATGAAGTGAAACTCATGGTACACGACTGATACACGTAGCAGCTGTCGTGGGGGCTCGGTGCTCACGGTGCCCGGCTGCCGACCCGGAAGTCGCAACTTCGATCCCGGCCACCGTGGTCGCACTTCGTGGGAGGCATGATGTTAGACAGACATGTATTGTGCGATATCTCAGTGCACGTGAAAGAAGCTCAGGTAGTCGAAATCGTGCGACGCCTTCCCTTACGGCGTATCCATAGTCTCACTCACTTTGGTACGTTGTACTCCATAGACCAATTGACAACCATAAACATATTGATAAGAAGTATCGCTACCAGAAAAAACAAGGGAAGCGCGGGTAAAGAATGAAGACGACGTTGCTTCCACTGCGATCCCTCTGAGTGGGTACGATCCATGGCGGGGGAGATCATCATCACTATACTGTGATCGCGGACTCAGGGCCCATTAAAAAAACCCCATTAAGTTACCTTGCCTTGTGTAACAATATGGTGGAGGTGCTGGGTAGGACGAACCCAAAGACGGGAGCTTCACTACCAGGACTTCGTCGCAGCCGCCGCCTCGCCGGAGTTCCACCTTCGCCGATCGTAATGGCCCAAAAGCAGCCATCCAACGCTTCGAGGCCAACTCCGATGGGTTGCGTGCCGTACTACAGAGTGCCACCAAACTTCAGCGAGACATCAGGAGAAGACGTCGACGTGTGGCTCAGGAACTACAAGCGGGTGAGCAGAAGCAATGGCTGGGACTCGAACTAACAGCTCAATCATGTTGTATTCTCGTTAACTGACACTGCCTTCATGTGGTACGAGAATCATGAGGATATGTTCACGACTTGGGAACGTTTTGTTAAAGAAGTGCAGAAGTGTTTCGGTGATTCGGACGCAAAGAAAAAACGCGCGGAGCAGACATTGTCTCAGAGGGCACAGCTTTTAGGAGAAACATGTACGACATACATTGAAGAAATATTGAAGCTCTGCAAGATCGTGAATGGGAGGATGTCTGAAGAAGACAAGGTTGGGCACGTTCTCAAGGGTATAGCCGAAGACGTGTACAATTTCTTAATTGGAAAAGTCTGCTTGAACTCCGTGTCCGACGTGATGAAGCAGTGTCGTACCTTGGAAGCCCTCAAGATGCGACGAATTTCTCCGAAATTCGGCCGCCTGTCCAGTGCCCTCTGGGGCTAGTGTTGAAACAGTGCCGCCTAACGACCTTGCTTTGACCCTTCGGCAGATCGTCAGAGAAGAGCTGCTTCGATGTTAGCAGACCTATCATCGCCCCAGCGATTTTCAGAATGTGTACGTAAACGAACCAGAACGTGTGTGAACTTCTGTTTCTCTTCCACCATGGCAACCATCTATCAACGCAGCAGACGCTTATGAATATCAAGGCACACGGCAGGCTGGATTTCCCCGCCAACCAACTCCCAACTACGAACGAAGTTTTCGCCCGCCTGTTTACCCAACATCGCTTGCCTACATTGCTCCTGCATGGTGGCACCACTATCCCACACCTTCCGAGAGGAGTCGTTACTCTGAGCCACGTGCCCCTCGACCAATTTCGGTATGCTACAACTGTGGCGTCCCGGGTCATAATGCACGTTTTTGTGACCACCGCCCATATCAGCGACAGTCTTGGCACATGTCTCACCAACCTTTTGACCTTCCGCACTCCACGTCACGGAAACCACGTGCACCTACCGGGTCACGCTACCCCTCGCCGGCCTCTGACCGAAGTTTGACGCCACCACCAGCTCCCCGTGCTGCACGATCTCCGTCGCCACGGCGACGCGCACGTACACCGCCGCCGGAAAACTAGTCGGTGCGGCCAGTGGGGGTGAGGCCACGAGATCACAGGTGCTACCTACAGATATACCCCCGTCAGCGTTTATGTTGAAGAACAAAGTTCATGCAGTTTTCGATGGAGTGGCTACTATGGCCCTTGTGGATACAAGCGCAACAGTTTCGGTGATGAGTGTAAATTTTAAGAACCTGCTAGGACCAAAAGTGATGTTTTGCCTGAAACGTGCGGTGACATTTCGTGGTGTAAGTGGTGACGTGTTGTGTCCGGTGGGATATTGTACTGTGGACGTCTCGCTCTGTGGCAAGGTGTTTTGCACAGAGTTTGCGGTTATTCCGCTGTCTACACATGACATTATCTTGGGTATTGACTTCTTGAGGGACTGTGGGGCAACTGTAGACTGCAGAAGTGGGCATCTTTCTATACACGGTACTTTCCCAACGGCACTCTTAGAAAATTCCTGTCCTGAAGAATGCATCTTTTTCGTCTCTGTGGATACAGTCGTTCCTGCATTTTCTGCTGTGCGTGTTCCCGTGACATGTTCCAGTAACAACTGTGGCGCGTTTGACGCCACACTCGAACCGATTCCCTTGGCATGCCTGAAAAAGAACATTCTCATTCCCCATTGTATAGTGTCAGTCGTTGATGGACGGACAGGTGTGTGGACAATGAACAGTTGCATGGAGCCTGCAATTCTGCCAAGCGGCATGAAACCTGCAGTATTAAGACCCGAGTCATGTACGACGCTGGTTGCGCTTGTTAATGCTACAAACCAAAATGAACATCTATGCTTACAAGGTTCAGAAGATGCCCAATTGCTACAAATGGTCAGCAAGTCACTTGACCAAAACGAACGTCATACACTGCTCGACATTCTATCTAAGCACTCGAAAGTGTTCGATTTTTCTAAATACAGCCAAAGGCCCTTAATCCCAGCGTCCCGGATACGTCATCAGATCCACACCGAGTCGGCGCATCCCATTAGGCAGAAACATTACCGAGTGGCACCATCGAAGCGCAAGATCATCAACGAGCAAGTCCAAGAAATGCTGGAATAGGGAATAATACAGGAATCGGCAAGTCCGTGGGCTGCTCCCGTCATTCTAGTGAAGAAGAAGGATGGTACGTGGAGATTTTGCGTTGACTACCGCCGACTGAATTCTGTTACCAAGAAAGACGTCTATCCACTTCCGCGCATCGATGACGCTCTAGACTGCCTGCATTCCGCGTCCTACTTTTTATCTGTCGACCTGAGATCAGGTTACTGGCAAATTCTGATGCACGCAGCTGACAAAGAAAAGACGGCATTCGTTACCACCGACGGACTTTACAAGTTCAACGTTATGACATTCGGATTATGTAATGCTCCCTCGACACTCGAAAGATTTATGGACCCTATATTGCGTGGTATAAAATGGCATATATGCATGTGTTACCTGGATGATGTCGTAATTTTTGGACGTACGTTTGAGGAGCACAACACTCGCCTAGACGTCGTGCTCAGCTGCGTTGAAAAAGCTGGCCTTGTATTGAATTCAAAAAAGTGCAACTTTTGCGAGCGACAGACTTTGGTGTTAGGACATCTCGTTGACAAAGATGGCATCAGACCTGACCCACAAAAGACAGCGGCCGTTCAATCGTTCGAGCGTCCTAAATCTGCGAAAGAACTGCGTAGCTTCATCAGGCTCTGCTCGTATTTACGCCGGTTCGTACCCAAGTTTGCGGATGTCGTTCACCCTCTGACGAGCCTCCTACGCAAGAACAGCCCGTTTCAGTGGACCTCCGAGTGTGATGCCGCTTTTCATAAGCTGCAGTGTTTGTTAACTTCGCAGCCAATACTTCGGCACTTCAATCCTTTGTCGCCCACGGAAATTCACACAAACGCAAGTGGCATCGGTATCGGTGCCGTTCTCGTTCAGCATTCTGGCAAGAAAGAACACGTTGTGGCGTGCGCAAGTCGTTCTTTAAGCAAGCCTGAACGCAACTACATAGTGACCGAACAGCAATGCCTAGCGGTAGTCTTTGGCGTGCAACGGTTTCGCTCGTACATCTATGGTCACCCGTTCGCTATCGTCACAGATCACCATTGCCTGTGTTGGCTGGTCAACCTTCGTGACCCATCCGGCCGCCTCGCACGATGGGCCATTCGTTTGCAAGAACATGTCTTCACCATTTCATACAAGACTGGCCGTCTACACGCTGATGCGGATTGCCTCTCCAGAATGCCGCTACCGTCAACAGATTGTGAAGAAGATAACTTTGACCGCCTTACCGCTTCTCTGTCGTCTGGCTTTCCTGATACCATGACTTTCGCCGCTGAGCAATGTAATGACCCAAGCTTGAAAGCTCTCTTCCCTGGAGTGAGAAATTCATTAGGCGAAGGCCAGTTCTGCGTCCGAAATGGTCCTCTTTATCATAGAAACTTTTCCACAACGGGCGCCCGCTTTCTGCTAGTTGTTCCTGCGTCCCTACAAACGTCTGTTCTGCGTCTCACGTATGATGACCCCACCTCTGGCCATCTAGGCCCCGCACGAACACTTAGTCGCACGCAAGAGCAGTTCTATTGGCCGAAAATGAGCAAGACAATTCAGAACTACGTGGCCAGCTGTACGCAGTGCCAGAGCCACAAGCGGCCCTCCTCGGGTCCAGTTGGTCATCTGCAACCCTTAAAGCCTCCCGGTTCCCCTTTTGAAAAGGTCGGCATTGATTTAATGGGACCATTTCCACGCTCCTCAAAAGGTAACCAGTGGATAATTGTATGCGCCGACTACCTGACGTGGTACTGCGAGACGGCTGCCTTATGTTCCGCCGCGGCAGTCCAGGTTTCGGAGTTCCTGTTGCATTCAGTCATCCTCCGGCACGGACCTCCTCGCGTGATAATAAGTGACCGTGGACTGCAATTTACCGCTGATATTGTTGAATCATTACTTCGTTTGTGTGCCTCCAAGTTCCGACACTCAACTGCGTATCATCCGCAAACTAACGGCCTCACCGAGCGTACAAATCGAACGTTGATCAACATGCTGTCAATGTACGTCGCCTCCGACCACAAAAACTGGGATGAAGTTTTACCATTCGTCACGTACGCCTTCAACACGTCGAAACACGAAACAACAGGCTACAGCCCTTTCTATCTGCTCTACGATCGCTCACCTCGACATACGCTGGACACTATCTTTCCTTTTGTCGTCCATGACGATTTAACAATAGCGAAAACTTTGTGTCGTGCGGAAGAGACACGTCGACTTGCCTGCTTACGTACACTGGCAGCGCAAGAGTCTTCCAAAACTCGCTACGACAGTCAACACAGGCATGTAACCTATGCCCCCGGTGATCTAGTGTGGCTGTGGACCCCAATACGCAGACGTGGCTTGAGCCAAAAGCTACTGGCACACTACGCCGGTCCTTTCGTGATACTCCATCGTCTCAGCGAGGTCAACTATGAAATCGCACGTGTCACCACTAGTGGCCGACGTTCATCCAAGCAGAGGTGACGCATGTTGCCCGCCTTAAGGCGTTTACACGAAGGATGCAAGAATGACTCGCCCAGAGGGCTTCGTCTGAGACCGGAGGAATGATAAGAAGTATCACTACCAGGAAAAACAAGGTAAGCGCGGGTAGAGAATGAAGACTACGTTGCCTCAACTGCGATCCTTCTGAGTGGGTACGAGCCATGGCGGGGGAGATCATCATCACTATACCGTGATCGCGGACTCAGGGCCTATTAAAAACCCCCATTAAGTTACCTTGCCTTGTGTAACAATATTATGTACAATACAGACCACTGAAGCACGTCAATGGGAACATTCCAGTCAAGAAAACAGCGTTAGAAGCACCGGCACTATTATTCCGTGGGCCAAAAATGTGTAGCAACTATTCTTGTAGAAAACTCTGGACTGCGGGGATCTTCTTCCTAGAGCAACTGGCCTGCAAGTGCAGATAAAGGCATGCCAGAACCTTTCTTAAGCACGAGACACAATGGCGATCTTATACGGTTAAATTTAGACAGCAAGTATTTAGTGTTTCGGACACAACCAGACATGGTGCGGGCATGTGTGATGATGGCCACTGTCGTCACCTGTCACGCGTATTAGGTTCTCAGGCTTTATCAACTGCCGAATGCTTCATTCCACAGATCTCGCTACAATACCTCTTTGTTTCGACGTCGTGGCTTGTCTTCGGGAAATCACTCTCCTTTTGAAAACATTGACAATGGCATCACCTAAATACATGCACTTCTCCCATTTGGTCACCACATTGCTATCATTGGGTTTTACGCTCGTGCTTACATTACACTACAAACGATCTGGGTAGCGTTCAGTTACCCATACTATTGGTAACTGGGAGCAACCCAGATCATAATTTCCGTCGGCAAATTCTACCTTAAAGGTAGAATTCACCGACTAAAATTATTTTACCAAATAGTCAAACAACATTACAATATAGATTCCTATCACATTATCACTATCACTCATGGTTAAACACCCAGGCAAACGTAATCTTTCGCGATAACGCCTCTTCTTCCACGAAATAACTACTTCAAACAGTCTTTTTAACTAGAACAATTGTTCTTTAGAATAATCTAACCGAGAATATTGTAAAACAAGCCTCGCTTTCCTTATTTAGGATGTACTTGTAGTAGTTCGCAAGCACCGTTGAATATATTTCTATATTATTATTCATTCAAATTACGTATTTTCGTACTACTCCCTCATCTATTTCACAAATTTTCTCCTTGAAATTTTGTCCTATTTTGTGTTTCTTTCAGCTTGTTCTTCTATTTTTGCATTTTTCAGTTTTTATCTGGTATTTGATTTTATTGTGTTTCTTGTTCATTTTACTAGCTTTATTGCCTTACCTGAATCAGAGTCCTTCAATGCTTTTCTGGTCACGAAACTCCGCCCGAAGGTTGATATAGGGACAAAATCTGTCGCTAGAGGCGCCACCCGTCGTATGGGGGCCACAAGCCGCCGCCACTGCTGGGCTTGTATGCGCGCTGCGGCCGACGTTTCGACGCGATTATGTGCGTGCTGTTCTTCCTGTTACCTTTTTTAAACGTCTCTGAACGCATCAATGCCACCAGATAAATAAGTTGAAACGGGATCCAGTGTCGACGACGAATGAGAGCTGTTTACTTTAAAACGCACGCGTAGTTTACTTGGAAGTGTGGGCCCACCTTATAAACAGCAGCGCATTAAAAGTGTTCTCACACCGCGCGATAACGCATTGTGTCAATAATTGTCTCATAGCCCAATTATATGCATACTTACGATGCCTCAAAGCGGTACTTGCGAGCTATAGCTCGCAAGTGTTGAAAGACAATGCTTATGCTCCATGCTCCTGATGCGAGCAGCTACTGCTTGATCTGCTCGACATGTTTGTATTTGCGCCCGGCCAAAGGGCGATTATGTTTATGCGGTAGGTGAGCTTTATATTCTGGTAGGGCCGCTAATAGGGGGAGGAAGGTGAACGAAATGAAACACGACTGGGTAGTACAGGAGCAATCACATTGGTTTATATCCGGCTCGCCTCTCGCGCGCTACTACCCAAGTATTCAAATGAACTGAATGGTTGAGCCAGAAGTTTTATTCCAGACCTTTCAATTGAGTTTATACCCAAATGCGCCGTTGTTTTGGACACACGTTTGTGAGCGCCGATCGCTTTTTTGACGCGGGAACTTTCGATGCCGAGGGCTTTCGCGACCGCTCTAAACGTGCCCAACATTTGATTGATCACTTCTTTTCACGCAGTTTACACGGGACACCCGCCGCTTGACGTTTACTCGTGTTTACTGTTTAGGGCATTATTGTTTACCGGCCGACAACCCATGATTTCTCCGGGAACGGAAGTACAGCAGCCTAATCTGGAAGTTCCTTTTGATGCCAGTGCTAGCCGCTTGGCCGTCTCTGCCACTACCGAGGTACCTCATCACACATTTGTTTTTATTTTTTGGGTGGGAGGGGGAAAAGGGCGGTTATGATTTAAGGCATGCAATAAATCTTGAATTTGGTGCTAATGATACGCCGCCTAGTAGTCAGGTGTGTAATTATGAATGGGAGATTAACATATGGTGCATGTAATGGGGAGAAAGTTGGAAAACATTTATTTACACAAAATACACTGAGAACAACACTTTGGAGAAGAAAAGCACTAGAAACTATTGCAGCTGTTCTGAGCAATGTTACACAATCTGTGACTCTACTGTACAATGTGTATTTCGTTTCATTAACAGCTGCACTCTGCCTTAGCTCACTGCCTAAAATAAACTGTATTTGAATATACACTATTTACACTATATGCAGATAAATATTAGTAGTACGAAAATATTACAGTGTAATGTATACAAGATATACAACACTATATACAAATGGGAAGGCGTGCTCACATACACAGCCATTATGCTTAACACTGTGGCTTCGACCCACCACTTGCAGGGCATGAACTGCGCACAGTTGCCCGCGAGGCTTTGTTTTTTTCTCTAGTGAAAAAATGTAATCTACATCTAAAAAAGAAAGTGTACAACCTCAGCTGTTGTCCCTAAAAAGTGCATCAGACAACCTACACTTGCTGACGCTGTGCGGCTGTCGAGCAAAATGCCCTCAACAATCCTCGCGTACACGTCACCGCATGCAATGTTTTGCACCGTGTACGTCTCCACATGTTCTTCAACAATTTTCAGGAGAGCAAGAAGACGGCTGCTAGGTACTTTCAAATAGCCTCTCGATTTTGTTTGTGGCTTTGTCAGGTACGCCGGGAGCCCGTCAAAAATTCTTGGAACGGCGTTCGTGCGAAGCCTCGGTCTCTCTCGCTGAAGCGACACGACCACCCCGTTCACGATGTGCTCGTCGGTTCTGACAACGTCGCTAGCATCAAAATGCTTTTCGCACACACGAACATTCTTACTTTCGAAGCTAAAACCGCCAGCTTCCAACCGCGGTATAGCTCGCTTCCATTTCTCTCGGAGTTCGGCGCTACTTGGGAAACAGAAGAGCGACGCCTTTTCTTTGTTGCTTCGGTATCCGGAGCTGCAACCCGTCACACAGCACGTCTTAGGCATTGTTCATTCGAATTTTCATGCCGTCCACCTCGAGCGCGGTGCACTGGCACATGAAGTTCGCGTTTCGCTTATGCAGAAACCGCGAGCTGCCACCAAACAACGCCTTCGGGATGCCGCCGCGGCCACTGCGTTCCGCCGGGCGCAGCGGGGCGATGGCCCCCCTAGGACGGCTTGCGCCGCGTAGCGGCCGCTCTTGGCACCATATCAAGCTCTCCCATAGAGTGACGGAGAAGTTTCGTGACCAGAACGGTATTAAGGGACTGTGCCTGAATGCATTGTATCTTACTTTATGCACTTGCTTTGTATTCTATTGTGCCTTTTATTGAATGTCATGTATCAATATTTTACATCTGCTATAGCGTCAGCTTGAGACTGCAGTATGGAAAAATGGATAATAAATGTTACATGTACATGGTACTGACGTTTCCTTATAATATTTCTCGTTCCGTTGATTCTGTCATCTGCGTCTTTAGCCCTTAGCTCTATAAATAAGGTTTAAACATTTCTGTTTTAAGTGCCTGAGCCAGGATCTGACTACGAAACGCGTCGTGGAGGCAGACATTGCGGTATGAATTTGACCAGCTGCGGATGTTTAGCGTGCACCTAAATATACACATACGAGTCCTCTTCTATTTCAGCCTCACGAAATGAGGTCGCAACGGCGGCTTCAACTGTAGGAGAGTAAAATAAATGTCCCTGTGCAATACCACAGTAGGTAACGTTAACGTTATCAAAAGAAAGAAAAGGTATGCTGAAAGCAGCCCTTGCGAACAATAATGCGGGTCTTTGTTCTAGTAATTAGAGCTCAATACAGAAGCATACAGCTGCTAAAATGCATACAAAGTCGTAGGTGTTCGGAACCCTTATGCGTCACTGCTCCTGTTCGCCGGGGTAACGAGACTTGCTGAACATTTTTTATTAATATGCAGGCATTTTTTATTCGGGCTATGTCAGACATCCGGCATTGTCCGCGGTGATGTTCACGCGCCGGCAGGTGATATCTATCCACTCTCACTCCCTCTCTCAAATGAACAGCTTCGGGCGCACACACTGATCCTCGCCTCTAGCAGCAGGAGCATGTAGTGCGAGTGAGTGTAGGAGAGGGTAAGTGCAGTGCTTCGCCGCTCCTTCTCTCATCAATCACTCTTTCTCCTACCTGGTCCCCACTCTCTCGTCCATTTGCGCCTCACTCTCTACTGCTGGCTGGCTGGGCACCTCTCAAGAACATCTGAAAATGTGTGCTCAAGGCGCCGCTGTGAAGCGCCAACGCCGAGCCTAGAGCGCTGGCGTCCTACTCTCCCTAGAGTTACTGTATATGATACCTAAGGTATCATATACAATAACTGCAACTCTCCCGTCCACTCGCTCCTCACTCGCAAACGTTCGCTGTCTGGGTGCTTCTCAAGGCAATGGCAGAAGTCGGTGGAGGCGAATGTCTGACGGCAACGGTAACCTCCATCGGCACAAGAAATGCATTCGCAATTCCTCACGATTGCCCTCGGTGAGGTTGGGACATTTTTTGTACCACGCAGGTCAGCGCAATCAGAAGCTAAGAAGACAGAATCGTAGGTCGGCATCCAGCCCTGAAGTCATGAGAAAAGCCTGATCTCTATAGTCACTCGGAATTCTGGACCTTTCACTTAACATTCCACCTTAGCCTAGAAATATTGATGGTAGCATCACCAATAGACAGAAATGGCCACTGTGTATGAGGGATAATTGGCAGCAATGCTCGACAAGCGCGACGTCACTTTGACTCGGACAGTGGCACTGCCATCAAGTCGCTTGAGTGAACGTCATACATCAGGTCGAGATCCACAGGAGAGAATAACTCAAAGCCGCTGACGGCAGTGTACTACTACTGCCACTACATAAAAGCGGCCCTGGCAAACACTCGAATTTGATGTTAGCTGTCACTATCCCTGTAATTTTAAGAATGGCATACAATTACCGTGATGGTAAAAGCGCAAGTTAATGAAAGCGAAAACAAAAAGTATGGGTCTGATTTGTTTGCTGGCGTCTCTACTGCTGATTCTCTCGACAGACGTTATTTCTTTCACTGAACTATGTGATCGTCTGTTTCTGCCGGGGCGCACGGTAAGTGCTACGATAAAACAAGCAGGGTTCGGGTACTTCAGGAAGCGATTTATTTCGACTAACGGTGAAAATGGAATCGTTTTTATTTCAGCGGCTACCAATCGGCACAAAAGGGGGCACGGGTACAATCCGCTGCAGCTGCTTTCTCCTATCGAAAATTGAAATGCGCTTTGAAAAGTGAGATAAGTGAGAGCATTAAGCTGTCCGCCGTGTGATCGCCAAATCGGTAAAGGCTTGCTGCTGTCAACGGGACGTCCCTGTTAGGAAAGGGGCAAGTAGTCGCCGGAAGAGGCTTCACCTATACTGCCGCTCGAAGAGGACAGACGAAGAGTTATAAATATCACTTCGGCTAATGCGAAATATATTTATTTTCACTTCACGAAGCTTAGAGGGCACTCAGGTTGCGCGCCTCGAATAAAACGGCGCTTTGAGCCACGCTTAAGAGTTTAGACCCTTCGGTCCACACCCCCCTACCCCCGTACTAAAGTGGCGACGGTGAGGAAAAAAAGTGTTTAAACTCGATTTAACGCTTCACGGAAATCGCACACGAACCCGTTTTCTTATTTATTTTTCAATTTAGTGCGCAGTCGGCTTGTGTCGCCACGCTTTGTGATCAGCAAGCGACAACAAGAAAGATAGCGGGTTTAAAAAAATTGTGTGTGTGGGTGTGGCCAGGAGGCAGGAACTTCAGTAGCAAGGCGAGCAAACGCTCTTAATCGCCTTGACATCCCGGCGTGTTATAAATGAACAAGCAGACTGCGCTGCCCCTCACTTGCACAAAAAAATAGAGTAAAAAGAAAATAAAGCGTCAAGGGCAACATGTACAAATGCACGACACAAGCGAGCCATACCCCATGCCGTTGTGTTCTGCTTACACAACAAGACAACATCGGCTGCCGTCAAGGCCAGGAAACGCGCATTCACGTTTGCATCTGTATGTATATGCCGGAGGAGCTTCCCCGTTCTCTAACAACGCTGTCGGCGCGACTGCCCGCTTGCAAGACAAATGGCCCCCCCGATCCGGCCCTCGCGAACCCTCCGCTCGTTTTGCCGGCACCTCCACGTGTTCACGTTTGAGCACTCGCTCGGGCACGACGTTTTGAAGGATGGTGGGCGCTTCGGCGTTGCGACATCGCACTTCTAGCTTTTAAAACGCCAATTGATCCTTTTTTATTTCTTTTATTGGATGAGCACACAGTAGCTGAGAAACAAATTAAGTGATAGGTCGGCCTCCAGGCTGACCCTCGCTCCGTATTCCAGACCAGTCACTCAACGGGTTACTGTCAGTGTAGAGCGATTAAAGACTGCTGAGGTGAAACATGTACAGTCGGCTAAAGTATAGCTATTCCGCGCAGTGGCCGCTTTTTCGTCTGTCCACGCCGTATTACGGAACGAAGTTACAAAATATTGCTTCGAGGACATGTGCTTTCTGGACATACACTTGTCCTCACCTTTTTTTTAAGTAATGTCAGTGGTATGGCAAATATACACAAAAACGAATTGGCAGATCCCACGTGGGAATCGATGATACGCGAAGCACGAATGAGGAAGGTTGATATGTCACTTTAAGATCTCCGGAACGTTACGAAGAGTAGCTTATTTACGCCGTACACGACTTCCGTGACATTATTATCATGTTTGAATGTGTCGTTTGCCTTCGTCATCTAATCACGTCACGGGATGCCGAATTTAGTATATGTGAAGCTAGCGAAAGGGCCACGAGCATGCTATGAACATGGTATGTCGTTATGCTCTTACATAACATGCGTGTCACGATTATCATGTTTGCACCAGTCATATACCTTCGTCATCCATTGACGTCACGTAAAACCAAATTTGGTATATGAGGAACTAGCAAAACGACCACGAGTGCATCATGAAGGGCCCAATATAATCCAACGTAACGTTCAAGTGTGCCCACTCTAGGCACAGCGGCGCTATACGTTAGCAAAACGTGAGGAATCTATTGCCTGACGCCAGGCGCGACCAGCGCGAAATGCGACATGCTGCATTTCGCGCGGATACGTTACCAAGACAGCACTTCTTGTGCCTCTTTTCGTAACGGAGGGACGCCGGACACGCTGAAACGCGCATGCGCCAAAGAACGCAGCGCATGGCGCGCTTGCGAGTAAATGGCAGGACCGGCGCCTGGCGTGGCAACGCCGGCGTAACGCGACGAAACGAACGCCGGAGCGCACACGCGCTGTGTCACGTCGTAGTGTATTGGCACCATGGCTGTGGCATGTAGTCATGTTGTCACATGACACGCATCTCATGATTAACATGTTTACACCAGTCACATACCTTCGTCATCCATTGACGTCACGTAATACCAAATTTGGCATATGTGAAGCTAGCAAAACGGCCGCGTGCGCATCACGAGTGTTGCGTCTATGTATAGTCATTTTGTTATATGACACGCATGCCGTGATTATCCTTTTTGAATGTGTCATTTATCTATTTCGTTCGTTCGCGTCACGCAATAACAAATTTGGTACATGTGAAGCTAGAGAAACGACCGCGAGCGCCTCATGAGCGTAGCATGTAGTCATGTTGTTATATGACACGCATGTCATGTTGATCATGTTTGCACCAGTCTCATACATTCGTCATTGATTCACGTCCCGTAATGCCAAACTTGGTATAAGTGAAGCTAGCGAAACGGCTGCCAGCACATCATAAGCGCGGCATGTAGTCATGTTGTTGCACGACACGCATCTCCTGATTATCATGTTCGCCACAGTCCCATATCTTCGTCAGCCATTCACGTACCGTAATACTAAATTTTGTATATGTGACACTAGTGAAATGGCCGTGAGCACATCATGACCGAGGCACGTAGTCATGTTGTTATTTGACATGCATGTCATGACTTCCACGTTAGGGTCTGTCGCTTGTGTTCTTCATGCATTCATATCATGCCATACCAGTCTTGCAACATGTCATGTGAACGAAACCACCGCGAGAGCAGCTAGATCATGAAATGTAAATCATGACATTCAAGACATACATGTCATGATTTTCATGTTATGACTAGTCAAATATGCTCGCCATACAGTCATGTTATGCGATACCAAGTTTGGCATCAATGCCATTATCCTAACAGCCAAGAGAGCTTAAAGTCTAGATAGATAGATAGATAGATAGATAGATAGATAGATAGATAGATAGATAGATAGATAGATAGATAGATAGATAGATGATACATTCAAAGTCGCCCAAGTTTGCTATGAACTGCTTACCAAATAAAAAAAATTGACCCCGTATCTGCATATTAATCTGCAAATTTGGTCGAAAGACGATATTCTTGCCTATGGAGAGAGTGAACAAAACATTTATTTGATGTTCTGTGCAAGAAAATCGGTGAATGGTTTGCTGGAGACGCTGCGTTAGAGTGGCTCGAGCGTGCAGCGGAGGCGAACGAGCGCATCAAGTCACGTCACACGTGAGACATGAGCGCCATCTGGCAGTTTTCTTGAAGAACGAAGCGCGTGGCTCTGAGACGGGTGTGCGCGCCCGTCTCAGAGGTGATAAGCAGTAGAATGCAAGGTGACGGGTAGGTGCCACTACCGTCTTATTTTAACACAGCGTTGGAAACACTCGGCTTTTCGTGCAAACGTTGCATGGTCAGCGCAGCGTGATATGTGCTATGCTCCTTAAAACTTCTTATGTATGCCTCTTCTAGTAAAAGACGCACATGCAGATTATATACGTGTTGTTATGGTGCCCCAGACACGCACAACATTTCTTTTCAATTGACAATTGCACAAGTATGAACGCTAAATCTTGAGCAACATTGGTTGGCGCTGCGGATGGGGTAGGCCATTTCAAGTACCTGGTGCCGTTAAGAGTACACGACAGACAGACAGACAGACAGACAGACAGACAGACAGACAGACAGACAGACAGACAGACAGACAGACAGACAGACAGACAGACAGACAGACAGACAGACAGACAGGCAGGCAGGCAGGCAGGCAGGCAGGCAGGCAGGCAGGCAGGCAGGCAGGCAGGCAGGCGGGCAGGCGGGCAGGTAGGCGGGCAGGCAGGCAGGCAGGTGCGCAGGCAGGCAGGCAGGCAGGCCAAATTTTTTGCGTGGAAGGTCCCTAAGAAAAACTATCGTCTTTAAAAACGCAACTCATTCTCATGCTGAATAGCGAAAGTTTTGGCCGATTGTACAGATGCCCGTCTCACAGTTTACGAAATACTAAAACGAAATACAACACGGATTATTCAAGCAATTATTTGAAGCTTAAATTTATTCGAAATATGCCTAATAATGATTCTTAGGGGTTTGCGACACAAAACTGCGATGATTTTGTGACAGACCCTGCCGACCCGGGTTGTTTCCTATCAAGATAGGGTGTTTACAGACTATACTGCAAAACTTTGACCCCTAGTCAAGGCGTTTTGTTGCCATTGAGAAAAAAAAAATTTCATAATGTGATTGTCTCCACTGGGGAGTGAGCGAAAACATGACAAACGCTGTTCGAGTGAAGAGTTCCTATGGTAGTTACACCAATTCATCTGAATACAAGCCTCTCAGACGACGGGAAGCGTTACTTCCAAAATGAATGATGGGTCTTTCACTGATTATTCTGTTTTCGCATGCAACCCCTCCTTTTGCACGTCAAGCTCCCTACAGGGACCGTCATCGATGCGACAGATATCACCGTCGATGCCATGGAGTTCATTTAGAGCGAGCACCGCTATGAGCTTTGCAGCTTCAAGGCCACCTGCTTCAAAGCGTCTATCGTATGTCTGACGTATGGATCCTGCATTGAATGATTGAGCATATCTAAGACTTAGCGTAGCTGCTACGCTGCCACTGTGCTCGCCGTTGTGCTCGCATTAGTGCGAAGTCTATGTAAACGATAATGGTGTCATTAGGTACCGCAGGAGAGAAGTAGGGGATGCATTTTCTACCTGGCACAATTGCAAGCAAAGTGCAGGCGTACTGTGCTCCATCAATGCTGCCCCAAGGGACCAGAGATGGATGGTGATAAATGGATGGCGAATAAGTTCTGTTAGAGGAAGATGAGTTCCTGGAGACACTATATGACAGCCTAATGCTCGGTGGTGGCTTTTTGAGGTGAGCGAAATCGAAAAAAAAAAAAAAAAACAGGCGTGCGCTTATATTTCGCTGCTCGTTAATGAACCCCGGGCGATGGCAGGTAATCGGAGTTGTGTAATACAGCATACCTCATCAATATATCACCGTTTTCACACGTAAGCCATGAGCTGTGACAATAATAATAATAATAATAATAATAATAATAATAATAATAATAATAATAATAATAATAATAATAATAATTTATTATTATTGTTATTATTATTATTATTATTATTATTAATAATAATAATATTATTATTATTATTATTATTATTATTATTATTATTATTATTATTATTATTATTATTATTATTATTATTATTATTATTATTATTATTATTATTATTATTATTATTATTATTATTATTATTATTATTCATAACAATGTCCTCAGGATTTCTCAGCTAAAGAATTACGTCCGCTTTTGAGGCACGTACCGTATATATGCTGAAATGACTGACTAATAGTCGGCACGGCACTGCCCTGCCACGGTGGTCTAGCGGCTAGCCACTCGGCTGTTGATCTGCAGGTCGCGGTAATGAATTCTGGCTATAGCGGCTGCATTTCCGATAGAGTTGAAAATGCTGTATGCCTAAGTGCTCAGATTAGGGTGCACGTTAAAGAACCCCAGTTGGTACAAATTTCCAGAGCCTTCTACACTGCGCCTCTCATAATCATTTGGTGGTTTTGGAACGTTAAACCGCACATATCAATCAATGAAACCGGCACTGCACTAGATTTGAAGGAGTGTGTATGCAGCGAGGTATAAATGGGGACGCATTAGTGTGCAGAACATTAGGATGTTTTTGCTCACTGATAAGTATGCATATCCGGTTTTTGGCAGACACAGACTGTGGTGTTTCAGCTTCCCTACCGGAACGCAACAAATAAAAAAGGGGGGCGGGTAAATAACGACCACATGTATATTTTACACGCCTGTGATGTCCATTGATCTGAAGTCCTCCTGACATGCAGCAGTACCAGAAAAATACCTTTTGTAGTCTAATGACCTGGTGTGCGGCCGATGGTGGCACTGCGAACCGCGCTTATATGGTGTCAGTTCGAGGATGTGCGCGCTTTCGTGGCGCGGTGCCGTATAGAAACCATTGTGGTAAAATTAGGCGAAGACGCAGTTCAATTGCCTATGTTGTGTGTAGTGGCTACCGGTGCTGTTCTAACAACCCTAAATGTCCGCTTTTAACGCTCATTTTAAAAGCACAAAGTTTTGTTTCTTGAAACTGCGTCCGCTTGTCTTTGTGGCAAGTGCTGCGCAATGGTGAAGTACTGTTCTGTGCATGTATGTGACCAGGCATCCGTGAAAATGGCATTGCCTTTCACAACTATCCTAAGGACCCGAAGCTGAGGAAGAAGTGAATAGTCAAACTCAGAGAAAGAACGTGCCCCACGCGTGTGCAGCAAGCACTTTGCTGACAGTGACTTTCGCTATACCCGCCCTACGCTCCACTTTTAAAGACAATATTCTTTCTTGGGGACCTTCGACGGAAAAATATTGGTCTGTCTGTCTGTCTGTCTGTCTGTCTGTCTGTCTGTCTGTCTGTCTGTCTGTCTGTCTGTCTGTCTGTCTGTCTGTCCGTACATTTGTCTGTCTGTCCACCATAACTATACCCCAAACGGCACCAAACGGCCAACCCCATTTGCATTCATAGTTGTGCGATTGTCAATTGAAAAGCAATTATTGCGCATATCTGAGGCGCCAAAACAAGACTTCGAAGTTTTGCATGTCTGCCTTTATGCTAGAAGAGGCACACACAAGTAACTATAAGGAATGTAGCGTTTATCGCGCCGCGCTGACAGTGGAACGCGATGCTCAAAAAGGTGTTTTCAACGCTTTGTTATGACGTCACAGTGGTGGCACCTGCCCGTTACTTTGCGTTGTACACCTTATCACCTCCGAGACTGGCGCTCATCTTTCTCCGCGGGCTGCACGCCTTCGTTTTCGAAGATAGCTGCCAGATGGCGCTTGTGTCTAACGTGCCGCGATGCGCTCGTTCGCCTCCGCTACACGCTCGAGGCACTCTAACGCAGCGCCTGCAGAATACCATTCACCGATTTTCTTGCGCAGAACACCAAATAAACGTTTTGTTCACTCTCTCCAGATGCAAGACTATCGTCTTCCGACTACATTTGCGGTGTAACATGCAGATTTGGAACCATTTTTCTTTTTGGTAAGCTTTCAAGCGTGTTTCAGTGCCTCGCCAGTACTTCAGCCATTCATTGCACGCAGGCTACAGGTGTAGTCGACTTACACTAGGCAAGGTGGTGCCGTCCCAATACCTACCTCGAAGGCCCCTAGACAGGGAGCGACGACGTGGCCTCCGAATAGCCTCGGGTAAGCGTGCCTCGTGAGCACAGCTGAGCGTCGCAGAACATCTGAGAATTTATTGGGTTGGTGTACAGACGTAGTTTAAAGATCAAGACAAGCGCGCGCCTCGCGCACTGCTTCCCATTGATTCCTGAGCAAAACCATTCGTTACTGTTTAGTGCACCTTCACTAAATGTTGACACATAATATTTGTGGCTCTGTGCGCGGTATATACAATCAGCGATAGCTATTTGTAATGTACTGATACCCGAGCGACGACCCTGTGTGGTATTATTATGAACCGTTTCATGATTTCGTTCTCATTGAATAGCCATTAATGAGACACACTGCAGTCACTTAAAACCGCCAGAGGTGCATTAAGGTGGAACTTGACCCCCTTCCCGAGTCACACCAGCACCTACCTCTCAAGACTTTTCTTACTGCGATACAACACAGGCTTGCGCTCTGCCGACGCACATAACTGCAGATGATTATCTAAAATATGGTGATTTGATGCTGCTTTGCATTTCCTTGATGCCATCAGTGGTCGATTGACTGCCGAAGCAGCACTTTAAACAGCTGCTTTGCAGTAATTATCTCATGTGTTGTTAGCGAATGCCAGAGAGACAGAAATCAGCGATTCTCACACACATCTTCGTGTTCACTGGCACCATCGTTGCACTACAGAGAAAAATATCCGGAAGGAAAGGGCAGGCGTGGTTTTCTCTTTCGGATTGTTGTGAAATCTATCCTTTTCATGAGCGGGTGAAGCACACCGAGGCACAGAGCAGCACTTCTCCGTTGCGCAGCACTTGATCGCCACGGGGACATTGTGTGGCGGGTTCACAAGTATACGTGTTTGCAGGACCAGAGCCGCCACGGTGACGCTATCTCCATTGACGGCATTGGCTGCGCACATGCAACGATGTGGCCTACGTTATACACCACCACACCATCGATGAGACACCGAGACATTTTGCTTGCTGTATATACATGCTTACAGATGGTGGAGAAAGGTACGCTCAACGAAATTTTGAAACACCCGAACTCATTAATATCGCACGGTGGAAGCTGCAAATGACGAGCGAGAATACTCGCACATAGTTTCACTTTCTGACCAGCAATGCGGTCGGCGCAATCGAAGCGCTTATCGACGATCTGGGAGGTTTTTTGGCCCCGTTGATTGGGCTGCAACTAAAACAAATTCCGAATTGCACTCGAAAACATTCGTTGTAGGCGTTAGTTTACCATCGTGAGGCTGTTTGTTCGACAGTGTTCCCGTTCGAAGCAGATAATCCACGCACAGGAGCTGCGGCTGCTGCAGTGCGGATGGAAGCGGAGTCCAACTAGCATCGCCCAGGAGAGGGCGTCACTTCAAGAACTCGACGCCAATAGTCTTGTCATGGTTTGAAGAAATTACCAGTGACAGTTGATTATATACTTGCTTGTGGGTTAGCTGGTCAGCATCCTTGCTTGCAGGTCAGCTGTTCTATTCTGCTTGTCGTTTTCCCCCTTCTTCCGTTTAGCCTCGCAGCGGTATATAGTCCTATAATAGATAAATTAAGCTTGGTTTTTGAGCTTGTTTGTGCATGTGTATGTTTGTGTGTGCATGCGTGTGCGTGAGTGTGGGTGTGTTTGTGTGTGCGAGTGTGCATAAGTGCGTGAATCTGTGTGCGTGTTTCTGTGAACCACATCAGTTCTAATGTAAGAATGTCACCTATACAATCCGTAGACGTTTTCATTCTATATTCATAGGCGCTGTCTCAGTTTTCCTGTTTTATTTACAATATCATTAGAGTATCAGTGCTCAAAGAGTAAGCATGAATGTAACCAATACAAGCAGAGTCTGCATCCGCTGTTCTCTCAGGTTTATAAATGATAAAAAATGTATTTTGAAAGAACACAGAAAAAAGCCTTCTCAGCGGAAGCAACGAAACGTTATAATGTGCTAACAGGTCTCTTATAATTCACTTTTATTGCTTGCCTATAGAGGGCAACTTGTGCTCTCAGCCAGCTGACGACGTACAATCCCATCGGTCATTGGCTTTTCTTTGTAGCCAAATACATGACTTGGTCACGACGAGCGTTCCATTCGTTACCTTCTATCATTTCGTTCTGTTCTTTTCTTTTTCGTTCTGCTCTTTCTTTCGCGCTTTTTTAGGTGCACGTAAAAAGAAGTGGGGCGTTATGTATGACGCCTTATCCTCCCCTTCTTGTTCCTGCACCGGCCATTGAGTCTTCCCAAGAATAAAAAAGACACGAGCCCTCAAAAATTCGTTACCTCACGCCTCGTTTCATCTAGGCTGTGCGTTTTGTTTTGTTTTTTTGTACACCCTTTATTGTTGCGCCTTTTGTTTCTATCATTCCTCAGCGTTGTTCGCAAGGCTGAGCTTCAACCTAGCTCCAGGAAACCAATCCTTTGTGTCGAGCCGTCCAGGCAGTGCATATAGTTATTAAGCGGTGTTTGACGGCAGAAAACGGCGTTTGTTGGTGCTCTTTCTTTCTTTCTTTCTTTCTTTCTTTCTTTCTTTCTTTCTTTCTTTCTTTCTTTCTTTCTTTCTTTCTTTCTTTCTTTCTTTCTCTCTTTCTTTCTTTCTTTTTCTCTTTCTTTCTCTCTTTATTTTTTCTTTTTTCTTCATTTTTTTTCTTTCTTTCTTCGTTTCTTTGTTTCTTTTTTCTCAGGACTACTTTTTTAGAGTCTGCTTTTGCTGTGTTTTCGATTTTTTTATTCTTCTAGCCTCCCAAAAGCGCAAATCCCACAACACTCGCGTCGCTATTAGCAGTAAGTAGTCCACGTGTTACGGTGTGGCATAGCTGTGCGGGGAACGAAATTGGCTGCTTTTTGCTCAGTATTTCGATTTACATCCTATACAAAACGCTACGCAGATCGCAAAATTAGAGGATGGTAGAGTAAGCGGCAATGTCAGGAAGCTTTAACGACGGGGAATGTGAAATAACAAACGAGAAAGAGCGGCATTAAAACGAGCAATTTGGAACCGGGGACAAAAAAATGGCCACTTGAGAAGGGTGTTCATTGCAAAGACAAGAGGAGGTAAATGAGGATGAGAAGGTGCCAACAAAAGGAGAGCAGGGTCTCCTCCGGAGACATTCGCCGTAGAGTCCGGGCCTTCGACCAAGTGGCGTTCATGAGGCGTAAGGGGGGCCCATCATTAGGGAGAGCGATGGCACGGCATGTGAGGGGCCGCTTTCGGTTCGCTTACACCACATTTTTTTTGTGCTTCTTGGAGCACACCAGTGCTTCGCCTGCGGTGGCCGCACGTATGGGGAGCGTTAAAAGGCCCATGCGCGTCGGTGCACTGCGCGGAATCGCATTTGGCGCGCCCTAACGGGGCCTCTTAGCCGTCGCCGTGACGTGCTTGACAGCCCTCGAATGAGCCAAATGACGCCTGTCTCTTAGTTGAGAAATTACTCGCATTTTCTCTTCGCTTCTTCCTCCGACGAGCGCTGTTAAGTGTTGCCGTACCATACCAAGCATTGACAGTTGTGTTGCATACAGTTGCTCTTTTTTTATTCTTGCGAGCCTATGATGCGTCAATAATTCTCACACTAGCCACGGCCATAGGATAAGAAGCTTATCATCTTAATTGCACTTCTCGTTAGTCCCGCAGTAAATTGGGCACCTGCGCTATGAATGACCTTACTATGGTGCTCAAGTGCATCCGGGCGTACTATTTCTAATGAATATAAAGCGCTACAGATTGTATTGCACCTTTTCAATCGACTTGATTTAGTACGGCTTCGTTGCTTTACTTTCTGCTCAATATCAAGCCTATCAATTAAATCATTTAGGCTATGGGCATTGATAACGACGTGTTGCATAAATATTCCTTATCTATTTTCTCTAAAATATGTTATGCACCACAATTAGAGCTCTGACAACACGTGGAACAGTCACTGTGTATTCTACAACCGGCCTTTTCGAGACTGCTGTATGTTAGAAGGTATAGACGGTCACTATGTGGCTATTCAGTCCTTTACAGTTAACGATATATCTTTAACCCCCACAGGTTCTACACAACAGCCAATGCACAGTCATTTACACTCACAAATTCAAAGAGAGTCACTCTTTGAATGCCTGGGTGGACGAATGTCCGCTGAGGCATCAGTCTCAGAAGACATCCTCGTCTCCTTTGAAATCGAAGCTTATAAGTCCACCATCCTGAGCCCATAATAGTGAATTGTCATATCCCGTCTCAACGTGCTCATTAGTGCGAGCAGATTCTTATTTGTAATTGAGAGCCGCTCATTTGTTTTATCCACCTGAAAACAGGCCCCATCTGTGGTCATGAAATTAAGGCTGTCGCGATAGTGTTCTAATCAGTGAAATTGAAAATATAGCTTCATGCACGTTTAGTAGGATGAGCCATGTGCTGGTCCGCTTCGGGGGAACAGTAGCTCTGATGATCGGCTACTGACCTGCAGGTGGCAGATTCTATCCCGGCCATGGCGGTAACATTTTTATGGAGGCGAAATGATAGAATCCCGCGTACTATGGGATGTCAAGGCGCGTTAAAAAACACCTCATTGTCAGAATTTGCGGATCCCTTCCCCACGCTGCTTGTCGTGATCAAATCGTGGTTTTGTGACGTAAAACTCTAGATAATAATATTATGAGCCGTGTCCATAAGGACGCTGCCATCGCGTTTGGTTTATCGCCTACAGTGCTCCAACTGACATTGTGTGAATCGGACTGTAACGTGCATACCTCATGGAAATAATGGAGAACGATTATTGATGGGTTGAATGAAAATCTTTCTGCAAGTGTCAAGAGACCCAAATTAACACGTTTAGGAACGGCGAATTGGTACCAACCTGTTTGTAGAATAAAGCCAAAAGGACATTCTTGCGGATCTTTCGAGAAGAAGGTTTCTCATAGTTGCCGAAAAGTTCGTCGTGGTCGACGGCGTCAAACGACTGAACCTTGAACCAACGTCTTTCCCAAGAGATCGCTCAACCGATTCAACTAATCAGGAAATCATGGTAGCTGTTGCCAGCGCAAAGGCGAATTCGCCGACAACTCGAAGCAGATGGACACACATTACGGGAGTTTTAAAGTAGCACACGCCAAACTTTGCGTTAGAAGTTCTCGCCATTACGTATGCGAATAACGCTATCCTATTACGAGCTCCCATTAAGTCTCTGAAATAGTGGGTCATCGCAACGAACGCTAACTTAGCGTAAGTTATCCTAAGACTATTTATTGTTTCAAATGAGTTCCATGGAATCCTGCAAAGCACTGGAAGGGATGAGGAGGAGAAACTGACAGCTAGTTGTGACTTCGTGCTACGAACGGATTGTTACCTATTTCCTTTTCAGCTACTTGGGGCATTCATCCGAACTTCTTTAAATTTTACATAGTTAGGTGTATTTTCTGCCCTTTGTTCAACTGGGTCATCTCCTTCAATAATAATATGAGCAGCATCAGAATAGATGAAGTTGAGTCTTCTGAAAAAAGTCTAGCGTAAGCAACTGCATGGGAATAAGTCAAGTATTTTTTTTTCTTTTTTCAAATTCTTCTGTGTTCAGTTCTTTTTTTTTTTCAGAGGTGGGGACGCACTTATGTATTATATAGCTTGAGTTGAATATGTGAGTGTTGTTCTGAGTGACTGTGTAAACACGTAATCCCACTACGCAGAATTATCTTTCGGCATGATCTGCACAGGGAATATAGAATGGATGGCGGCGCAACCTATGACAGGCCTTGAGCACTGGTGAAAGACACGGCGGCCACTTACGAGGGATGAACATACTGGTTTCAGCGCCGGAAAGAATGGGGCTTCGGTGAGACTACAAGTGTCTGCGGGTTTCGTTCACGTCGGCATATAACCACGTTTGATGGGCATAAACAATAATAACCTTTGTCGACATATAGTATACAATTTAGGTAATGCGCGTGCTTCTCTAAAGGACGCTCATTCCCCTATACTGACACTTTAGGTAGTTAAATGTGGTCGTTGTTTTACACGGCTCTCTTTAGCGTGCACAATGTTTCCCATTGAATGGAGGGAGGCAACGGTGGGCGTGTCGCTGTATTTTCTATTAGATCAATTTGTGGGACATACTTTGCGCCCCCTTCTGAGGTGACCACAATCACCTGAGCCTCCTTCCTTTAAGGAAGGTGGCTCGGGTGAATATAGGTGAGTGCAGGGAAGCCGCCTTCCCTAAAGGGAAGGTGGCTAAAGGGAAGGCGGCTAAATGGAAGGTTTCCTCTGCCTGCACTCACCTTCCTCTGCGCATGCCTATGGCTGTTCTATTGGAAGAGATGTTACTTATTCACGGCTTTGAATGAGCCACATCTTAGCGAACTTTCATGGAAATTTCAGCAGAGTGAATGCTTGTGTTGTGTAAGTATTCGTGTGGTGTGGACGCATTTTGGTATCGAAGAACTCGGACGACGATTGTCTACTATGTGCTTTGATTTTTAGAGCTTTATGTCTGTTTTCTATTTCGCAACTGCGCAAAACATGCAAGACAAAAGCAGTGGCTGGTGTCACGCATTGGCGCCAACTGCGACTTATGTGCTTGGTATAAAAAAGAAAAAACAGTGCCTTTCGGATCATAGACCAAGCGATGCGTGTGAATTGCCCCGATTACATAGTCAGTCAGTCAGTCAGTCAAGAACTTTAATATATGGTCCTGAGGAGTTTAAGCCACCAGGGTGCCCACGTGGGACATCCTAGCAGCCGCTACCGTAGGCGACGCCCGAGTCGGGGCGGGAACGTGGAGGCGTTCCGCCAGTTCTTGGGCCCTCTGGACTGCCTTAAGTTGGTTTCGGAGATTGGGGCTCCTGAGTGCCTCCTCCCAGTCGGACTCACTGGTGAGAGGTCCCTGAGGTAACGCGGGACATTGCCAGAGCATGTGCGCGAGTGAACAGTACACTTCTGTGCAATCTGGGCACTGTGAATTTATGTCTGAGTTATAATGGCTGAGTCGGCCCCGTGATGGGTACGATCTCGTTTGTAACATTCTAAAGGCTACTTCTTGCGCGCGTTCTAGTTTTGAATGGGGTAAAGGGTATCGGCATCTGTTGTGTCGGTAGTGGGAGGTAATTTCATGGAAGGTGAGTAGTGGGTCATTAAACTGCACGTCTGGGCCCAGCTCTTCGGTGGCTGATTGATCGTCACGGCGGGTCAGTTCTCGTGCTCGATCATGAGCCATTTCGTTGAGGTTGGGTTGTTGTGGGTGAACGTCTTTGCCCATGTGGGCAGGGAACCAAGAGAGGTAGTGCGAGCCCGTATATTTCCGTGTTTGTAAAATGCGGGCTGCTTCTGGAGCGATGTTGCCGGTTTCGTAAGCCCGAATGGCGGCGCGAGAGTCTGTGAAGACATTAGTGAGTGAGGGGTCGGTCATCGCTAAAGCTATAGCAACTTGTTCGGCTATGGCGCTTGTTGATAGCCTAACCGAGGCGGCTGAGCGTAGGGCTCCGTCGCCATCTACTACCGCGAGTGCGAAAGAGGAGGAGTTACCGTATTGCGCTGCGTCGACGAATGCGGTAGAGTTGCGATTCGCGGCGGTACGGTTTAGGATCGCGCGAGCGCGGGCCAGCCGTCTGCCTTCGTTGTGTTGTGGGTGGACATTTCGCGGAAATGGGGTTACCATGTAAGTAGCTCGGACAACTCTGGGGAGGGTTACTGCGCGTTCAAGGCAGGGGTGTGGGGACATGCCGGCCTCGCTTAGAAGTCGGCGGCCTGCCTTGGAGGAGGAGAGGCGGATCACTTGGGCCGTGGTCTGGGCCTCGATCACTTCATCGATGCCGTTGTGCATGCCTAGTTGGTCGAGACGGGAAGTGCTCGTGTTTTGATTACATAGTCACTTTAATTTCTTTGAGAAGCTCTTGATGCCTTCAGGAGCGGCAGCATGCCAACGGTGGTGTCGTGCATCACTCGGCTGCTTCTTGTTTTTCATGAGCGCACTGCACGGAGTGAAACAAGGCTTACTTCAAATACCCATGCTCAAAAACAAGCTACAAGGGCATTTTTGTTTAAATTCAGTTCCATACCTGATACTTCAGATCATGTTCGAGGATAGCCGGTGGACGAATTCACTACAGTGGCCGTACCATGTCTGAACATGATCGATATTGCATAGGTCAAGCTGTGTGTGCAACCAGGCAGAGCTTGGATAGAAGCTGTCAACGGTACAACAACACTATCTGCTATACTCGTCGGAATTCACAGTTGGTTGCCCAGAAATAGCTGGCGTTGATAGTTTTATATCGTTGCTTGATTGATTCAGGAGCTAAGGCGTAGCGGTACCTTATTTGCGATCCAGCGTCTCCGCAACATGTCAATAAACAAAGTCCTCGACCTATACCTTCACCAACTAGCCATTCTTCAATTAACGTTTGTTCTGTATATCTCGATTGCAAAGTCTTCCCCACATCTTTAGCATGTGCGACACCTCACACCCTAATCTGATGTGACCAGTAACTAAACGTATGACAATATCAAAAGCAGTTGACAAAAAAATTAGTTGTAACAAATCTGAGTGACCATAGGCATGGGGGTATGTTGGTGCAGGGGGGACGACTGATTCCCCTAATCACATAAGAGGGGGCGGGGGCGCAAAGTCAGCCCAATAAAGAGGAGGGTGCGGGGGCAAACCAATCCCCCCCCCCCTCCTTGAAGGGAAACCTATACGTGCGTAGGGTTCCCCTTCATGGGAAGTGTCGGGGCGAACGTTTTCTCAGCTCGGGGCTCCCTGCCAATACCGGAGTGTGCACCTTACAACTTGGACATTTATGTCTGTGAAAGTCCTTTGAGAATGAGGAGCTCTATCAAATATGCAGGTGCGTGGTTTCCCAAGGATACTTTTTTTGCTCGAGGGTACTCGAAACAAGGTTATTTACTTGGTTCTTGAGGGTCAGGAAACGGGCTGAAGCGTAACTGGAAAGCGCAAGCAGCAGTGATAAAATGTGCGCAGCGTTTACCGCAACAGCAACGTGGCGCGCGAGTGTGCACTTTCTTGTTACAAAACACTTTCGTAGCGACCTCTACAGACACCCATTCTACGTTAACCATACAGTTGTCGGTGTCATCGACATGTCAATGTAGTGAAATTTGTCACTCACAGCACATCACTGAGGGAAAAGGGAAGGAAGCACCCCATGGGCGAAGCTCCTTCTGGTCGAGGCTTTCCGTAGGCGGCATTGGTGCTTGCCGTAGCCGAGCACAACCAAGGTACTCATTGTGCGCCATGACGATGACGATGACGCTGATGACAATGAAGATGGTGATGATTATTATCGCAGACAACGACTGGCTTGTGCAGTATATTACGTCCCAATATATGCTGTACGATGCATTTTGTAAGCAACCAACAACCACAAGGGGAACGTGCAAAGACCTCGTCTTCATCAACTTCAGGCTAGATGTGATACCACAAAGCAGTGATAATGAAGGCAAAATGAAACGCACAACTCCACGCAGCATACCATTTATGAACAATAAGCATTGTATATAATTGCAGTGTTCACTGCTTTACCTCTTATTTACATGCGTGAGTGGGCCATGTCATGGGTGGTTGACGGTAACACCTAACGATCCTTATGCTTCGCAAACTCATCATCATTCACTTCGTCGATATGCCAAGTTTTGCTGTTGTTATATCATTGTGGTCGCTGACGTAGTGAATCCCCGTTGTCAGCATCTCGGCAGGTGCATGAAAAGGAGCTTACCGTTCATCTCTCTCCTTGGGTGCACTCAAATTGAAGAGGGGTCTACCCCGCCTGCCTTCGCTTAGGGCAAGCTCGATAATACAAGGTGCAAAGTATACCTGCAGCGTGTCCTGTCCTACAGGTTAAAGGACTTGCGTCGACGATGCTCTGTGTGTTTCCTTTGCTGGCGGCAGTGATCGACGGTACCCTTGCTTTGTCCTTGAAACTCAAATTTTCTAGACTGTCACGGATGTTTACAGAAGCTGGCTAGACTATTCACACTTTTTGAATTCTCGCGTGTGATGCGCTTTCACGTGAAACGTTTACCACTTTTTGGGCACGTAGAGTCTTGTTGCTTAACATCGGTATAGCCGTCTTTTGTTGGTGACCATGTTTTTTTTTTTTTCACTCAAATCGAGAATAGGAACAGTCAACGCCTTCAGCATAGCATCGGCTATCCGTGTTCATTAACAAATAAAATGAGGCAACATTAGGAATTGCAAAGGATATACCATGAAATTATATACTCACTATGATTGCAGATGGATGACATACTAACAACTGTCTGCACATCAAGCATGGAGCTTTCTACAAAGACTGAAAAAGTGTGACATGTATGCGCGGGCACATCGTCGCCTTCATTGAAAAACATTTCATGTTAGAAAAAGGCCCCATATTGGCTCACCCTTGTTGTTCATCCGCTGAATATCATCCAAACGGCTTCTTGTCGAAAACGTCCATCTAAACGGTCGGTGTATGATATACGGTATCACGAAATAATACAGACTGGGCTTGCTTTAGGCATCACTTGTACATTAATTTTAACACTCCTATGTGGACCATTATCACCTGACAATGACTGGAGTGTCCGGAACTGTTCGTCTGAAGGCTGATGACAAATTATGATGAAGGCATTTGCATAGCTTAGTGTACTGTGACATTCAATTCTCGCATTTTGTATGCCCCCACAACAAAACATGTTCAAGCTTCACGTTACCGTGTCGTATGTTTACCACCTTCTGAATTAGTTTTCTAGATTGTCGTTCTAGTCATAGCTTATAAATTCGTGTATCTATTGGCCTTCGTATTTTGTGTTGTCAATCACTGGCTACCACATTTTACCAGCACATATATTGCACTGAAAAGGAACAGATATACAGAAATCCATGGCCAAAACTTGCTGGAATACACAAACCTAATTTTTGCTTGTGTTTACAGAAAAGTGTTGAATGGCTTGAACTAAGCCATGAAGACGGTGTTGAGTGTTGTTTATTTTAAAAAAAAATATATTGTATTGAAGTTCACTGGTGCGTAAACTTTCCCAGTTTCTGGCCACATGACATTTGCGGTGCCATTTCTTGGATAATATTGTTTTTCTGTCTTTTTATGAGCATTTAATCATGTATTTCCATTCACATACTGTGGTAAAAAAATTACTGCAAGGATGGCCAAGGAGTTTGGTTATTCTGACTGTTGCTCGTAAATGTGTTTTAAGGCCTCTTATAACTACATGGGGGTCATTTCTTGATGAAGTCCCTTTATTCACAATATTACACAGCTTGCGATTGTTTGCAGATAGTGCAGCACTACGGCTGTTGTCAGCAATCTCGATCGCACGATATACTCGCGTAGTATTTGAACACCACTGCAATCATGCATACGTTGTGCACGAATCGTGCAGAATTATACCTGATTGAAAGTTTCTCGAAGTCAAAAATCGGTTCTCTGAATGTCAGAAATGCCGCTATTCGTGAAGTTTTTCTAGCGAAGCCATGCACTATTAAAGATTAAAACGAACTGTCTTTATTTAAGTTACATGAAAACGGTTATGGGCGTGTATCGCACAAGTAATATTTTTTCTAATACGGCAAGACACTACGACATGCGAATTACAAATTAGGTTTTCAAATATGTCGTGTGCCTATTGTGACTGACAGCGGAAACAAGCGGTGATGAAATTCAATGAGGGAAGCGCACTTCGCATTTAATCACTAAGAATGTGTGGCGTAGGCATTAGAGCTGCGGTTAACTTGAAACGGCCTCGCGCAAGATTACTATATATCCGCATGCCACACAGTACACTCCTGAGCCTTATGGATATGTGCCTCCATTTAGAAATGGCCCCTACTTCGAAATTTCTCGTGGTGGTTCTTGCGAGAAAAGCCGAATGAAAGCTTTAATACCCTCTCGAGGTACTCACAGTGCCATTGTCACCGGTCCGGCGAAGAGGGAGTCCGTACGGGGCCCTAAAGCTCAATTGTTCCGTTTTCCGGGGCCACCTAGAAACAAAGATTCGGTGTGGGTTGTCAACAAAGCGTTTCATTCTCAGAGCCGATTATCCGTTTCCTTCCCACATCCCCTGCACGCTCACGAGCGCGTGAACATTTCGAGTCTGGAGGGACTATTTGAAATCTCCACCACTCCACCCTCATCCCATGACAAGAAGGGTAGGGAGGGCCCCGCTGACAGCTATCGCAAGCCGGTGAGGATCTCTGACGGATTGATTCGCCAAGAGTGTTCCGGAGAGAACCCGGCCGGCAATCTGCTCTGCACTGCTTCCTTATCCTCTCATTTCCTTATGCACCTTGGTGCTTCTCGCTGTGCGCCCTCATGGTGGCGCATCGTTCTCGCGATCATTCCCACGACCGCGGCCAACACCATACGACTACGGGATGGTGAATGTCGCGCTAGGCTCGACAGGGAGCGAGGGCGTTTGCGCACGCGTGCTGTGGCCAGCCACGGTAGCGTGCGCTTCTGGAGCAGCGCCGCCCGCTGCGTGACTCTGCGCATGCGCCCCTCTCTTTGGGGCGCCTCCGCCTTCCCGATTCTCCCGCTCTTCCTCCTCTACCGTTCCCGACGAGCGATTCGGCCGCCGTCCGGCACCCCTCCCTCCCGCCTGTCCTCTCCTGCGGGCCTCCCTTTCGCGTAATCAGTTTAAAAACGGGAGTGTTTCCCGCGATCCGGCTCATTCGGGACAGTGGTGTCCCGCACGTTTCCTTCCTCACGAGAGCGGCTACCGAGTCGCGGTCCCTAGGCGCCTTTCCCGCTTCTGAGAGCTGCTTTGCTTCGGTATCATCGCACCACGTGTTTGCCCGAACGTTCGTCCATGGTCCGTGCGTCGTGCGTATTGCAGGAAAGGAACACTTGCAACGATGGAAAGCTTTGAAAATCCAGAATAGTGAAGTCTTGGTGCTTGTTGAATTAGGGGACGCTTTTTATCTCTTGTTCTTAAATGTGGTTTTTGTGAACTCCCAAACAGCGGATGTACTTAGCTCTTTGTAATAGAGAAGTACTGCATACTGGAACCCCTTTGCTTCCGACGGTCAAAAACGAGACTTTCTCGTGGCCTACCCGACTGAGTACAGTACCATGTGGCGAGGAACATAAAGCTGGGCAAAATGGAATGAGCTCCACCTGACTCAAGTGGATCGCCGTACACCGTGTGAGATTACATAGGTGAGTGCACACAGTGCTTGTTACATATATTTAGTAAGTTTTGCTGCCAACATACAATTTCGTTTGTCTGTTTAACAGCAGCACAGAGTGCTTTCGAGACTCAGCTGTTGAATTGCTTATCTAATCGCTTCAGTTTCATGAATAAACATTCAGGCAAATAAATGGCTAGCCAACAAAAAGTTTCCGTTTTTTTCGTGGTCTACGTGACACAGATCCCATGGTTAACACTAGGAAGATAATAAACCTCCAAATCGAACGCGAATCTATATTTCAAAATAGATTACATGTCAAGCCCCCCCCCCCCCCCCTCAGCAAAAGACGGTCGCTGTAGGAGTGCTTTCGTAGCAGTTTTTGTTCAACGTAATAAATTTCTTTTTCTTACGGGTATGCTATGTCGGGAATTCACAACCATTTAACGCGCCCAATTTTGTTTTGCTGTCTGCTAGGCTCTGCCCCTGAAGCCGCCTCTTGCCTTTGGCACGTTTAGCCACTTTTAATGGCTAACATTATTATTATTATTATTATTATTATTATTATTATTATTATTATTCTTAAGCATGTCTAATTGCTCGAAAAAGGAGCAATACTCTTGGTTAATGTATTTAAAGCTATATTGGTCAATACTCTAATATTTTAGGTTAGTTTCTGTTCCCCAAATTGCAAAATGAATTGTAAACCAGATGTCCACTAATCATGCTCATAGATTTATCCCGTTCAACCACAATGGAAGGATTGCGAGCATGTTGCCATGTAATGAAGGTGTGAGTTAAATTTGTATATGCGATCAAGCAGAACAGTATTATAAGGCACCAGGAGGTTCTAAAGAAGAGGAGAGTTGCGCTGACAGCATGCGATGCAGAAGAAAGATTCATAACTTATTCCAACGGAAAAAAGTAAACAAATGTGAAGAATGGCTTTCGCTGAGACGGCTCTCCTAATGGGATGACTGCTAGAATGAAATGAGCAGATGTATTTTTTGCATGACTTCAAGTTCATACGGAGATACGTGCGTGATGTACAGCTGTACTATCGGTAATACTCACGCGAAGAAGGAATTTCGCTTCTATCGTCCAACAGAGCAGTTTTGTTTCAAATATAAGCACGCTACATGCTGGTCACCAAAGAAAACCACAAGTTATGGTGACGCCAAGGCAAGCTATACGAAGCGAAGAAGTCAGTCAATAATGGCCTAGGTAGGAAAAGCTGTCCTGAAATAAGAAATGCGCATATATTTGGGTGTTATAGATCATAAGACACCAAACAGCACTCATGGACTCTCTTTAAATAAAAGGGGACAGGTGTTACGTTATGAACGTTAATACTATAATGAAATTCAGCAAAACAATCCAATTTTTTTATTGTGCGAGTTGTTTTTAAATAAATTGAAATTGAAAGAGGCGCAAGATACCCCTGTGCAAATAGGATGCCAACTGTAGTCGTGACAAACGTAAAATTACTGGTTACCACCAGTTAGCACTGACAGAGAATGAGCAAAAGCAAACCCTGAATTTCGCGATGTAGAACTAGGTCCAACTTTATTACATTCAGCTTGGCTGCCAGCAACCTTCTCAGAAGCAGTAGAAATCATCTAGAAATACCAATTCTATGAAATGCATTTGCTGACATGGCGTCAGAGTTGTGAGTAAAAAATGCCAGGTGAGTGTCGCAAGAAAATTACTTGTGGTAGCCCCCATTCGTTGAAAACAAGCAAAAAAGCTATATTCGGTAAAGTTGGCAATGTGGGCCAAAGGACACAATCAGTTACTTCTAAATATATTAGAGAAATAAATAAATTTCTTCATAAAAACCTTCTTTGTATTGGACTCTGTAGGCAAGAATACAAACATAAAGGTAGCCTAAGAGTTGTTCCTAAAGATGATTGAGAAATATATTGTTCGATAAATGTTAACTTCATCTTTTAGAAAAGGTTTAACATTATTCATTATATTTATTTCATGAGAGTTAAGCATTAAGAGAATGAATAGCGAAATATCATTATTAATTAAAAATACAAATTAGCGAATATATATATATATATATATATATATATATATATATATATATATATATATATATATATATATATATATATATATATATATATATATATATACATACATATTATAGTCAAGTAGATCCTCCGTGAGTGGTCACAACGTGGTTTATTTCGACGTTTGTGCCTAGAGTCTGGCCTTCATTAGGATTGAAGGTACAGTTTGTTGGTGTTCAGCTTTATACTATCTCTAATCAGAGGGGGAGAGAGAAAGAGAAAAAAAGACAAAAAAGGAAAAAAAGAAAAAAAAACAAAGGGAAAAAAACCTCAGCCCTTCAAACCTCCCCCTCAATCTTCAACCTTCAACCTCCCTTCAAAAACCTTCAACCTCCCCCTCAATCTCTCCCCCCTTTCGCCTTTTCACCTTTCTGATATCTGCGGTCTGTGTACGATTCCTTTCACTAATGCATTCTTCCCGACCAGACGGCGCCTCCTGGCTCTGGCGGTTCGGTGTGGGGCAAAAAGAGCTTTTTTAAGATGTTTAAGCCTTTAACTACTCAACGCCCGTCGACATTTCGTCGTAAAAAGAGGGGTGCGGCGTATTGCCGCAGAGGCTGGTAAGCGGGCGCAATGCGAATTCCTTGCCCGCTTCTGGATTACGCGTGCAGTAGGGGCCTCCCGACTGTGTACAGGGTTGCTGTTGGGCATGTCATGCTTGGCACAATTGATTGGGTAGTAAAGTAAAAACAGAAAACAGACGACAGCTGTACTTAGGAAGAGTAGTCACACTTGGCATTATTTTGAGTTGTCCAGTGCCCTTCGCAGCTGCAGTGCCGTTAACTCAGTTACTATTTTCATTATTGCCGTTATTGTTTCTAATGCTTTAATTGCTGCAAGTGTACCAGGATTCTCATTTATTCCTCTATCAAGGGTGTTAAATCGGTGGATAAGGTATGACTCTCGTTGTTCACGTTCTCGGTTTGATTTAAATCCCGTCTCTAAGAGCGTTACTGATAGTTTGTCGAATGCATGGTAGGGAAGATTGAGATGTTTTGATAGAGGTAGACAGTGGGGCTGATTTCGCATGGGCTCTGTGATTATTGAAGCGAATCCTAAATGGTGTTTCTGTTTGTCTGATGTACTGCATTACTACACAGGTGCGTTGCATTCTGGTAGGTATACCCCATTAGAGGAATCGCATGTTAGGTTTCCTTGTACGTTAATCGAAAACTTGGATTGTGTGCTGGTTGCTTTGTGTGTTTATCGCATCGCCTTACATACAAGACGTCATGACTTTAAACAAGGTCAGCATGAATTATTGGGGGGTGATGTATAATTTGAGTGTGGACAAGTGTGTCTTTGAGGTCACGTGGTCGTCGGTAAACGACGCCTCTAACGTCGAAATAAACCACGTTGTCACCGTTCACGGAGGATCTACTTGACTATATGCAACGCTACGGCCACTCAACCACCATGCCTGCCTATATATATATATATATATATATATATATATATATATATATATATATATATATATATATATATATATATATATATATATATATATATATATATATATATATATATATATATATATATATATATATATATATATATATATATATATATATATATATATATATATATATATATATATATATATATATATATACATATACATATATATATATATATATATATATATATATATATATATATATATATATATATATATATATATATATATATATATATATATATATATATATATATATATATATATATATATATATATATATATATATATATATATATAAGGGAAAGAAGTGTATGCCTAAGGGCTGGTTTTTCCGTGTTTTAACACAACATTAATGAAATCTAACAGACAGTAATGCCAAGGAATGTACAGGGGAAGTTATTAGAACCAATGGAATGTACATAAGAAGAAAGAAAAGTGGATGAAAAAATAACCAGCCTTGAGCAGGAATCAAACCTACGACCTTCGAATAACGCGTTCGATGCTCTCACGTTATTCGCATCGAACGCGTTATTCGAAGGTCGCAGGTTCGATTCCTGCTCACGGCTGGTTATTTTTTCATCCACTTTTCTTTCTTGTTATTTACATTCCATTGGTTCTAATACCTTCCCCTGTACATTCCTTGGCATTACTGTCTGTTAGATCTCATATACATACATATATATATATATATATATATATATATATATATATATATATATATATATATATATATATATATATATATATATATATATATATATATATATCAAAAATCAGAGTAAACAAAACATTAAAATTCAATCAACTAAAGGAACAAGCAGGATTTCGAACAGGCTGCTCAACAACCGACCACATTCATACTATCAATCGGGTAATAGAGAAATGCTCAGAATATAACCAACCACTATACATAGCCTTCATAGATTACGAGAAGGCGTTTGATTCAGTAGAAATATCAGCCGTCATGCAGACACTGTGGAATCAGGGCGTCGATGAAGTATATATAAACATTCTGGAAGAAACTTACAGGGGATCAACTGCTACCATAGTGCTTCATAAAGAAAGCAACAGAATACCAATCAAGAAGGGTGTAAGGCAGGGGGACACAATCTCCCCAATGCTATTTACCACGTGCTTACAGGAGATTTTCTGAAGCCTAGAATGGGAACAGTTAGGGATAAGAGTTAATGGACAGTACCTTAGTAGCCTGTGCTTCGCCGATGACATTGCATTGCTGTGTAACTCAGGGGACGAATTGCAACTCATGATTACGGAGTTAGAAAAAAAGAGCAGAAAGGTGGGTCTTAAAATGAATCTGCAGAAAACGAAAGTAATGTACAACAACCTCGGAAAAGAGCAGCGCTTCGAGATAGGTAATAGTGCACTTCAAGTTGTAAAAGACTATGTCTACTTAGGGCAGGTAATAACCGCGGAGCCGAACCACGAGATTGAAGTAACTAGAAGAATAAGAATGGGGTGGAGCACATTTGGCAAGCACTCTCAAATTCTGACAGGTAGATTGCCACTATCCCTCAAGAGGAAGGTATATAACAGCTGTATCTTGCTGGTACTTAGCTACGAAGCAGAAACCTGGAGACTTACAAAGAGGGTTCAGCTTAAATTGAGGACTACGCAGCGAGCAATGGAAAGAAAAAATGCTAGGTGTAACCTTAAGAGACAAGAAGAGAGCAAAGTAGATTAGGGAACAAACGGGGTTTAAGGATATCATAGCCGACATCAAGAAGAGAAATGGACATGGGCCGGGCATGTAGCGCGTAGACAGGATAACCACTGGTCGTTAAGGGTAACTAACTGGATTCCCAGAGAAGGCAAGCGGGTTAGGGGGAGACAGAAAGTTAGGTGGGCAGATGAGATGAAGAAGTTTGCGCGTATAAATTGGCAGCAGCAAGCACAGGACCGGGTTAACTGGTGGAACATGGGATAGGCCTTTGTCCTGCAGTGGACGTAGTCAGGCTGATGATATATATATATATATATATATATATATATATATATATATATATATATATATATATATATATATATATATATATATATATATATATATATATATATATATATATATATATATATATATATATATATATATATATATATATATATATATATATATATATATATATATATACACATTAGGAGAGAGCGAAGTTCTTCTACGCGCTCGCACTTTCATATGAATTTTAATACACATAGCACTTTCTTATAGTGTAAAAAAAGACAGTCAGTTTTAAGCAGCATGCACTGGGAAAACACATATATCTTTGTCATATGTGTGTCATACATGTAATAATATTACACGCGACACTTTTTATGCATTACTTCAAAACTATCTGCATGAACACAATTATATTGATGGCGGATTCCTCAGCGGTAAATATTTTATCATTCAATTAAAAGCTAATACTCAAAACAGCTTACAAAGAATGCAGTTTATGAATGTGAAACAATCTTCGAGGAACCTAAGGTATATTGAGAATTTCTATCTACTTATTTTAGCATCTCACTGAGTTCGAGTCTACTGCGTTATTCATCACCGCTTTTCAAGCTGCCGTCATCGCTCCAAGTTGCCAAAAGCTAGGGTGATTGGATTTATCGGAGACTGAAGCGCAGACCTTTCTTGGCACTTCCAGTATAACAAAAGTCAAACATTCAGAAAGATTCGTTGCTATCATCGGCTCACATCAAGCAAAAGGGTGTACTAACCAGCAAAACGGTGTACAAACCTCCCTCAAGCCAAACCAGCTCTTGCCCCCATCCTCCACCAGCCTTCCGCAGCTGCGATGCAACATAGCATTGCACCTGCCAAGACAAAATGCCGCGGACGCCCACGCATCGTATTCACTCACATACTACGAGCAGTCGTTAGCGTTGGCTGATATGAATTAGTTTTGGTTGAACAATGACTAATGTTCGGTAGCTTGCCGCTAATGTTGGCGGGTGTAGGAGATGGTAAAATTATCTAAGTAATTTTTAATACTAACTTCTGTTTAAGAATGTTGGTTATGCAACATTACAACATCAGCAATGTCTTTACGCTAACTTCAACGACTTACCAACCCCCTTTTTATTTTATATTTATGACTGCAGAAACCTGCCCTACTCTGACATTCTTGCACCGTCGATTACGGCCAACATGTGTGCCTTCCATCAGGGCAACGGCAGCCACGCCAATAAGTGAACGCGACACGGGCTCTGCTGCATATCGGGGCGTCCCGGCGGGCGCCGTCTGATGCCCGACATGGAACAGCTCACGGAGTTTGTATCCAAATCGTTCACGCTGGACCGAGCAGTCGGCCTGCCGTCGCCTTCTTTGACCGGGGCGGCTGCTCCTGTCCTGGCGATGGCTGCGGGAGTGACGACGGTCAAAGCGGTGGCCGTCGGAGGGCCTCACGGTTGCTGTCGCAGCGTGCAGTCCGCGCGGAGCCTCAACTTCACGGCCCAGAACCTGGCGACGTCCTCGCTGCGCGAGAAGACCTCGCCGGCACTCCTTCCGACGACGCTTGCCGCGCCGGTCTCGCCTGCGTCTCCACCGGTGGGTGGTGCGGAGACGGGGTCGTCCTCCCGCCGGAGGTCTTCGAGTGACGCCGAGCTCGACAAAGAGGACGATGACGACTCGAGAGGCAGCGTCGGTGAGTACATATACAAGCATGGTCTTCTAAGCTGAGCTTTTGTACCACAGATATTTTGATGACGGCGTCGTACGTGAAGAACTCTTACGCTGCGGTGGAGTAGTGGTTATGGGGCTCGGCTGGTCACCCAAATGCTGCGGGTTCGATTCCGGACGTGGTGGTCACATTTCGAGGCAGGCGAAATGGTCGACGCCCATGTGCTGTAGGATGTCAGTGCATGATAAGAACCCCTTCCCTCCCTCCCCAACCGAGACGTGCGCCGCCGTGCGCCAATTGCACCATCTTGCTGGTAATTCTGAAAACACAATACCTCCGCCCCCCCCCCCCCAATATGCCCATCACCAGCGGTAAGTAGGTTGATATAAATAGCTGCCCGTTCGAACGTTCGACAACGTTCTCCGCGATGACCGGGTGGTTAACGCCTCGCGTTCACGACTCGGAGGTTCCATGTTCGATTCCGCACGCCAGAGTCCATTTCCCGATTGTTTCTTTTTTCTATCGTTCTCACACACATAGATACGTATACATATACGGTGAGGAACTGTGATATCAACGCCGACGCTGAAGGCAAAATCCAACGGAAAGTGTCCATATGATTGCTATCGCAATAAAAACAAATCACCGATAATAGCAGTTATCCCTGATGCGAATTCTGAGCTGCACCTTTGTGTTGGGCTCAATGCCCAAAGGGGCTTGACATTTCGGCGTTCCGCAAGGTATCAGTTGGTTGGTTGTACCTTAGAGACCTGGCACTACCACTGCGGAGGCAAGCTGATTTTTGTGAAGTATAGGGCAACACCCGCTGTGCCAAAACGGAGAGGCGAGCGAGTTGGTACTAATTCATGATGGCGTAAATGCAAGCGCTTGTGGTGTTCCATCCCTGGTCCTTGTTTTTTGTGTGTGCTGTATTTACGCCCTAATGACCCACTATGTAAGTATTTGTCTGTCTGCTGGGTACCTCCTACACACCTGTAAGGTATTATGTCACCTTGTTGATGCAACACGTGCTGACGATGATGAAGAATAACGGCTGAGCTCTTCGCAGTGGGTGGGAAGCATTAAATCACACACTCACTCGATAATTAGCACTTTAGGATGACTGGGTGTTATTTTTCTCGTTTGTGGTTTTATGCCATGTCAGCTGAGGTGTTGAATGGTTTATGTCCAGTACTTGCAAGCCTTCGGTAAGCACCATTACTCGTCCACCTACAGTGGAACGTGAGGCGCCTGAGATCCTACATTTAATTCTACTGAACGTAGCACTGTTTTTTGTAAGCTCTGTTTTTTTCTAATTCGCTATCTTGTCATCCCTCATTTCCTTTTCACTAGTGTAGGATAGCAAACCAGACGCACGTCTGGTTGACGTTGTTCTTGTTCACCTATTAACTGTGGTGCAAACCACCAGTGGAGAATTGGCCAAAAATTGAGTGGTTTTATATAGTAGCATGAAGTCTAGGAATAATGGAGGGTCGATCTTCGTGTCTATCCTTCATTTTCTTTTTCCTTCTTTCCTCCCTCATCACGAAAACAAACCAGATTGTAGAACTAGACAATCACTATACTTCTAGGTATTTAATACACAAACCAAGAAGTGTTTAAGCCTGTGTGTATAAATCCCCCAATGCAACTGCTTTAAATATTGACGGCAAGGAACGAATATATCTTCAAGAATTTGCCATTAGTGCCCTTTCAACACGAGGAAGTGACTTCAGTGTGTGCCTACAATTTTAATTCCGTTCACCTCTAAGCACCTTTGCATATCATTGTGTGGTATTAGTGACTAGAGGCTATATATTCACGCTTTAGAAAGGCGCTTCAGGCGCGAAAACATCCAGGCAAAACAATGTTTTAGGCCTCCAACATTGTAAATGTACGCAGCACGAATTTTTACTCAAATTTTATTAATTTGAAACGACGATTTGCGGATGACGTGCGTGATTTGTATCCACAACATGTAAAGATGAAATATCACTTCTTTTGTCGACCAATCCGCCACTGTTTAACATAGTTCTTTGTCCAACACAGTTCACAGAACACGGTTTTTGCGTTTGTTTTTTAGCGTTCTGATCAAAGTGTGCAAGGAGAACAAGCAACACATACTACACTTAACATACTCTAGACAGGCAAGTCTTCCCCGTAAAAGGAAAAAAGAACAGAAAATAAAAGACCACTACTTATCTGTCATGAAGGTAGCATTGTTAGTATGAATAACGGTCTCTAAGTGTACCCGAAAGCGAAATTTGAAGCTAAATATTGTTCATATACATATACAGTCTGAGCGTGACAGGCATTGACTGTGTGAGCGTGACATATCCAGCGTGAGCGTGACAGACTCTTCATTCTTTTTACATATCATCATCACCTGTACATCTTCGTCACCTGTAAATATCATCACCAGTGTGATCTAGCTCGAGCCTGGCTTAATAAACCAGTTCCTCATAAGTGGTAGAGGTGCTGGAGTAAAATACAGGCCCTTTACGATGTTGTAGATATACCAACTCTCACCACTCGGTGCCCGAGACGCACCACCCGAGTTGGTATAACAAAGTGAGAGACGAGACGTGCTGCTGCTATTCCAAGAGCGGCGATTGACTTGCTGGTAGCTTTAAGTTGAAGCAGAAACGCTGCATAAGTTCTAGTAGGCTGAGAAAAACTTACATATCGTGAATACATTGAAAGGCTGACGACAAAAGCTGCATACAAGCAGCTTGACAGGCCCGTCAGCCCAATTCAAACGTCAGCAGCAGATGGCAGATATGCATGCTGTAGAAATTTACAGTAATAGACACAACACACAAAAGTATCGCGATTCTATTGCGATAACAAAAATATGCAAGTAAAAAAAAATATATGCACGCTAACAACACGCACGCTAACATATATAGACTGTACAAATTTTACAATGTTACGGGTATCAAAGTTAAAAAAAGAAAAGAAAAAAAAACTTTGGAAATGAACTGACTTCAGTAGGGCGACCCTACGGGATTCGACAGAGCCGACCTTGCCTAACACCTCAAGCCCGGTTCAGAACAATTGGCGGAACTTCGGGGCCTCTTCTTATCCCCTCGGTGCTCTGCCCTTACACAGCTCTCGGCGAATCGCGCCTGCTTGTTCACCTATAGGACAGTACTTGGTCGATCAAAAGCGCCGTCACGAGGACGCCACCTTCGTGCACGTGGGGGCTCATGCCCTCTTCACAAATAACACAACAACGAAAATGTAAATAACACAAAACTAGAAAAAGTCATAGAAGCATGGGCAGGCTCGCGATGCGCAGTTATCTAGACAGAGCTACACGTACTGGGTATTGCGGCCATAGGACCACTGCCCTGTAACCTGTCAACTTCTTGACGACGATAGTTAAAGCGCGAGAACAGAACGACGACAAAGAGACACGAAGGACACGTATCGTCATGTCATACCAACTAGCATAGCTGCCACACTTCTTGACGACGGGGCGACAATCCGTTCGTCTCCAGCACGCTCTAAGAGGTGGTGGTGGTGGTGAAAAACTTTATTCTTCAGAAGGGCAAAAAGTAAAATTAAATTAAAAAAATAAAAAGCAGTGTTGTGGGCGGCCTTCAGGCTGCCGGTTGTGGTGTCCAGGCAGTGCCATAGCCGCGACGTCTTCTGCCCAAGTCACCAGCCAAAGTTGCAGGTCCGGCCTGGTGCCGGACAAAGCAGCCTCCCACTGCTGCGGACTTCTGAGGTGCCAAGATGCAGGGGGAAAGTGTGCCTGACAGGAGTGAAATATGTGCTCATAGTTGGTGATTCAGCTGTAAAAGGAACCACTCGCTGACCACACGTGGCTTCATATACGAGCTCATTCGCTAGAATTAACGCTGGAGCAGTCGAACACTTGCCACTGCGACAATACGCACCAAATTAACCAGCGGGCGCCCGATTACCGTGATATCAGCCACGCTTTCACGTGTCACCAGCCCACCCGCTTCCGAGAGCTGCCAGAGCTATAAGTGGGGCCGAGACAAAAGCTTGTTGGTGGCCTCCGAGATTTCGCAACGCGCGCTGCCTCGAAATGATGTGCTTGAACACTACATGCGGCTGGGCTTCAGCTGAACCGAAGGGAGGAGTCAACGCGCCGTTCTGGCTCTCGGAAGAGACCCATTGATGCGTCGACTGCCACTGCCGTGAGGTAATGAGGGCGTCGTCACAATGACATTTCTAATCCCTGTTGCCCACGTGGTTAGTTTGTTTTTCCTGAGTAAACAGGAACTAGAAATGCTTGGCCGGCTCTGGCACTGCAGAACTATGCGAAGTACCATGCTGACGCCGTACCGTCTGCGTTCACGGCAAATCCGGTCGGCCACGCTTCGAACGAGTGCAACTAAAGCAATGCTTGGTGCAGAAGACTGAGGCGCAAAAAACATAACGTGAAGCAGGAAGAGCAGGAGAGAAGACAGAACAGCGCCACCTGTTCTGTCTTCTCTCCTGCTCTTCCTATATATATATATATTATTTATTTACTATGGAAACACGATGAAGGTTTTTGTTAACCACTAACTGGTGGGAGATAGCAGCGTAATAAAAAAAATTTGGCAGCATATCCACGGAGTGAATGATGGAGAGTGGGGTGAAGCATTCGTCCGTCCATGCATCCGCCCTTGCATCCGTTTATGCATCCATCCATGCATCTGTCTGTGTGTCCGTTCGTCCATCTATTCAACACTCCAAGTACCACCATCTCGCATCTTGTCATCATATATTTCCCATATAGAAGCACCGCCATTCAGTGGACATTCCAAGAACTAAACGAGAGGTGGCACACGCACACTTTCTTGCGGCTTGCGCTTCGAGTCTACCTCCCACCTTTAACCACCTCGACTTCATGGTATATGCTAGTTCACTGTATTAATGGCACTGTGGCCCAACGCTCACTAAACCTTTCTAAAACGAAGAAGGTTACGCCCAGCGAGTATAACGTAGCAACCTTTTCCTGTGAAATAGTGTTCAGTGTACATGCCAATGGCTGCTACAGGGAAATGAGAGACAGGAGAATTCGGCTTTTACTTTCTTACGGCTTGCGCTTCGTATACTTCCCACGTTTAACCACCTCGAGTTCATGGTATATACTAGTTCATTGTATTCATGTCTGCTGCTGAAAAACATTTATTTACAGATGTTATCTACAGGGAGGGTGAGAACGGTCCTTAAGGGGCCGCCCCGTACAAACACTAGGTGGGCTCCCTCTTACGGAAGCCCATTGGCGTTGGCCGCAGCCCGGGCATGCTCGACCAAGGCCCGTTGGGCCGTCAGGTCAGAGCAGCCGAGCAGGGCTGCCTCCCAGTCCTCCCGCGAAGGGTTGGGTAGTGGGGTAAGGTTTGGGGTTTTTTGGCATGCCCACACCATGTGGAAAATATCAGAGAAATTTTCCTCACATTGCGGGCACTTCCCCGTGCAAGCGAGGTCAAAGTGTTTTATGATTGCCGGGCACAATAGAGTTTTGGTATAAAGGCGAAGGAGGATTCGCTCCTCCACCTTCGTGAGGCCCTTACAGGGTTTCGGATAGACGTTATGGCCGGATTGATAAAATTGTGTGACCTCCTTAAAGGTGTAGGCGGGATTGGGTTCGAGTTCCGGATCGGTAGGGGAAGAGGATGGTGCCTGGAGAGTGACCGCGTGGGTGGCGGTATCGGCCGTCTCATTACCATCGAGGCCCATGTGAGCCGGAGCCCATATGATCGTTCGGTGCGCGGGGGCACCTAGGTAGCTGCTGTTCTGCAAAATTTTATAAGCAAGGTACGGAATGTATCCCTGTTCAATGTTGCGACAGGCACCCCTTGAGTCGGTGATGATGTCTCTCGAGTCCTGATCTGTGGCGGATAGTGCGATGGCGATCTCCTCCGCATGCGTAATGTTATGTGCACGGAATGTGAGTCCGTTTACAACGGTGTTTTGGTGGACCACCACAGCCGTGTACCAACCACCGTGGTGCGGGCCGGAGGCGTCCACGCAGAATACTCCGAATTTGTGGCCGTAGTGTCGAGCCAAGGCTTCCGCCCGCGCGAGGCGTCGGCCACTGTAGTCGTCTCGGGTCATGTTAGCCGGTAGAGGGCGCACGTGCAAGGAGTATCGCCAAACTTCTGGAATCCGTGCGCACTGCGGCTCAACGCTCGCTAAACCTTTCTGAAACTAAGGCGGTTACACCAAGCGAGTATAACGTAGCAACCCTTTCTTGTCAGATAGTGCTCAATGTACATGCCAATGGCTGCTAATGGGGATCGCAGCATGCGCGTTAACTAAAAGCCGAATGCTCCTGTCTTTCATTCCCCATTAGCAGCCATTGCATGTACATTGAGCACTATTTTCATTGTTCAGCAACGCACAGAAGAAATCTCTCACCGGCATCACCTTGGAGGTCAAAATGTTATACTTGTTACACACTACAATGGCTTTGAGGGACGAACGGGTGCCGCTAGAAAGAGCTTCGCCCCTAAAAAATGGCAGATCGCACGTGTCTGGGATCTGACTTTATGCGAAGCACGCGGAGGGAAGGTGACCTTGTTGCATTTTCTTATTGAGAGACACGTCAGTAAATGACGCTAAATATATGTACAAATGTTGCATGCAGAAACATATGTTGAAGAGAACATGTGTGTTGAAGAGTTGCAGATGTTTATACAACCAGTTTTCCATTTGCGCAACGTTGTCAGCTGGAAATGTGTTTTATCACCACGGGAAGCTGATATGAAGCGTTGATGCTCGCGAAGATGCTAGCCCTCGACACTGCTACATAAATCTATTTCAGCGCATGGCACCTCACCACAATTGACGTTAACCCGACGTGATGGCTGTATGGAAGAAGTACATATGTAATGTTTATAAAATTGGGTAGGCAGCACTGCAACCACTGTTGACGTTTCACGAAGATTATCGTCTATTTGAAAAGTAGTTCCGAGACCTGGCGTAGCTCTGTGGTAGAATGCTTGACTGCCACGCAGAATGCTAGGGTTCAATTCATGCTGGGACCCTGAAATTTATTATTTGCATTCGTCAGGTGGCCAACGCTGCCTATTTCAGGTTTTTCTTAACACTGACATTTATTCGATGCCTCCGTTGGGTTGACCCTACCGATGTCGGCTATTGTTTAACGTTCACGCATTAAAATTGACCATCTGCGTTCTCGTCGTTACTCGGTAGATACTAAGTGTCAATCACCTGTGGCACATACCCGCTTACCAGTGGCACATACCCGCCCGCGAGTGTGTGCCATCTGTCTGGCGGGGAGCGTTTGACGACGTACGCGACGGGATTGTGACATTATTCATGTCCTGACCTGCGCATCATATTCATCAAATCATCTTATCCTCCCATGCTAATTTCGGTTCACGCCAAGTTAAGGGGGTGACACGAGAGCATCCAAACGTAAGCGGCTAGATAGATAGATAGATAGATAGATAGATAGATAGATAGATAGATAGATAGATAGATAGATAGATAGATACGCTCAAAGTCGCTGAAGTTCGCTAAGAAATGCTTCGCATTAAAAAAAAAAGCATTTGTCTTGTCTTCACATTTGGAGTAAGGCAAGAGTGAAGAGTCAGGAAAGGAAAACAGTTCACGCCAGGGAGCTCACAAAGATACTGTCCCGCTACGTGTTTTGAAAATAGGAGCAAGTGGGTTTGTTAGAGACCACATGATGAAATGATTAAATGTATCAAGAAACAATGAAAACAGAAAAAAACCATCACATTGGAGTTCGGCTTGGTCAGTTATTTCGTTTCCGAGAATCTTCATTCTATCCGCAAGACAAAAGGCGTTCCTACCCATCATCAAGACACTGTTGAAAATGAACCATAACGACAAAAAGAAGAAAGAAAGAGAGCTCTGTCTGGTTTTATACGCTTAGTTATCGAAGCCTTTGTGCGAGAGATGTTATAACGCCGCTAACGTGGCGCCGAAGGGATGGTAAGAAGGAGCGAAAAGCTTTCATCTCTCAGCGTACAAAAATTATTCCAGGGGCCAGTCATTAATCAGGCTGTGCCAGCCTTCTTCTTACATGGGGCACTTAGCATGTGGTCATCACAGCTCGCTACTTCGAGGGCACTTGCCGATGTGATGGAAGAGCAGCAACGGTGCCAGAACAATGTTTACAAAGAGCAACGTCAGAGAAAAAAAAGATCAAAAGCGTTAGAGGAACCCGCAAGTGTGTTAAGAGCCACGCACGGGTAAAAAAGGAAGCCTGGCCTGGCTACGTCCTGGGTGCGGTAATTAGAAAAGATGTCACGCGCACTTTTGACGCTCCCGTGTATAGTCCAACCAGTAATTGCATTAGGCTAATTACGCAGCCTGCACTTGTCTGTGCATACGCTCGCTGACCCACCTCCCCTCTTCTCCACCTCAGTCACTTTAGCCTTTGGACGCGTTTAACGAGCCACTTAAGGCTGTGCCCGGCTTTTCACCTCCTTCGTAGTAACTTGTGCTCGAGAGTAAAATAAAAACAGAAATAGAAGACGGGCTTGTGAAATCAGTGGAAGATTCTGTACTGCGTGGCAAAGTTTCGTCAATATTTCTGTCTTCGTTTCTTCATCCATTGGTGGGGAAGAGACAAGGTCTTTTCCGATGTCCTCCCGTCTCAACATTTCAACTATTTTAGGTGCCGAACTCAGCTGTGGTCCATCGCAAGTTCAGCTTTGTATCGCTGATGCAATCGTGCCCTTCCCTGTCCTAGTTTAGAGCCTCTCAGAATGATAGCTTTCTCCGCTTCTCTAATTTTATTCCAGACAGCAGTGATGATGCTTCAAACAGTTTAGCCTAATGACGGCGTCACTTGGGGCAGTATTTTAGATATCAGAATCGGGTTTACAAGTTCGCATGTGTATTGTTTGTACCATCTTAGAGACTGCAAAGGCTACTCTTTTCTTTAGTAATTCTAATTTTATTACGCATGACATTGTTACATTAGTCATTAAAGCTAAACTCATCAAGAGGTGCCCTCTTCTTATTTATTTGTTTATTTAATACTGCAGACTCAAGGTCCAAGCAGAGTGGTTAATAGAGATATAAATAAAATAAAATACAGATATAAATAAAAAAGCAATTGCAGAACTGATACAATAAAGGGCGAAGAACGTTTGTCTTGTAAGGCAATTCATTCATCACATGTATTAGTAAGGCAGTTCCATTCACAAATGGTTCTTAAGAAGTACTAAAATTTAAATAGGTTGGTGCGAGTGAAATATGGGATTAAGGCTTTTGGGTGGTGGTGGTGTTGGATGGGCCGGCTACTTAAGGGTGTCAAATACAGGGATGGGTCTGGAGCTAGTTTTTCGTTCAAATGTTGACCAAGAAATTCTTATCTAGCTTTTTGTCTTCGCGTCTGCATTAAGGGACTGTTGTTGGCTAGCATTAAATCTGAGGGTGAGTCTAACGTAGGGTACTTGTTGAATACAAACCTAACAGCTTTTCTCTGAAGGCGCTCAAGAGTGTATATATAGCGTTTTGTATAAGGGTCCCATACTATGCTCGCGTACTCTACATCTGGTCGCACAAGGGCAGTGTAACAAAGTAGTTTAGTATTCGTGGGAACACTTCTAAGTTTATATATAAGAAGATATAGTTTGCGTAAGGAAGATGAACAAAAATTATCGATATGGAGATTCCAACATAAGGTGGAAGTGAGTGTCACACAAAGGTGTTTGTAGTAGTTTACTTGTTGCAGTGGTGAAGACCCTAATATGCATGTATATGATTGTGGATTCCTTTTGCGAGTCACTGGAAGACACACACATTTGCTCACGTTGAGACACATTCCTCAATGGTTACACCGTTATACAGGAAGCCTTAACCAACAAGGCGCCCAAAACAACTGAAGCAGGAGGCCCTCTGTCTAGTTTTTTTGACTTGCGGTCGCGTGATAAGAAGCTATATGATTTTAAACAACACGCGGGAAAGAATTTAGGGTTCTCGGAAGGACGAAACGACCATTGTCGTTTACGTCACATTTTCTACCGAGGGTTAGCTCAAAAAAACTTATTAAGATGTGCGCAAACGCAGCCCAAGAGACTGCAAAGTGAAGCAGTGTCCAATGTACGTGTTTTCTGTGGCAGCTGGCCAGCTGACGGTGCACCGCTACGAAGCTTCAATACGGTATTCCTGGCTACAAGGACCATATTTCTACTGGGCGAAATGAAAACTAAGCTCGTGTTTAGACTTGCCTGCACGTTAATGAAGCGCAGGCAGGTCAACATTCATGCAGTCTGTGACTACAACGTAACCCATCACGAAATCTTGATTTTGAAACGCAGAACTGCGTAATTATAACAGGTACGTCCTATTTAAATGAAGTGTTTTCTAGTACGTACACTCTGTATTTTTTGCGACCTTGCACTAATAGGGGTACTATTCAATTTTTTTATATCATAGTAAGGCATTACCGTAGTGATCTCAAGAATAAGATTATAGCGCATTTATATTCTTTCGTTATTTTACTCACATGCAGCTGTCATGAAGCACTTGATAACCTGCCTGTGTTGATCACTCACCAAGAAAAGCTGTCCCTTGAACCTATAAATTTCTACGACATAAGGAAGGAAGGTTCGTGTCGTTCTAAAAAGCAGTAGACTATCCCTGAAAGGCTGTTACATTGTGTTAATATATCTCGCAGAAGACACATGTCCTCTCGATACCCCAATGATATACTGTCTGTTAACATTTCTGCACATTTTGTTGTTACCAGTGCTGTCCTCAATCTACCAGTAAACGCACTTTTATCAAAGGCAAAAAATTGTTTTTGTGTTGATCAGTTCGGCATGCCCAGTCATGCCCATACGGCTCATGTTTTATGAATTCTTCGTATTTTTCTAATAAAAGATGATCACGGGACAGTCAGCGCAATGCAATGCACCCTCATTTCTTTTAATCCGCGACTATAGTCACTCTCCTCTTGGTGTTACATTGCAACAATTCACTCTGTTTCATGCCCTTAAAATATTTCGTAGCAGATGAAAACATCCATAGAGTCTACAACGTGCCTTTAACGCTACTGTTGCTTAATCAAGATGGCCGTCTAGGTTGCTTTTTTATTAATTTTTTTGTAATGCGACATTTTATAAGCTAAACTTGGGTTCCTGGGTGCGTATACTGTTCTGGGAAACAGAGTATTTTTCAAGGCTTTCGTGTAGTGTGAAACGTCGTTATTGCTTCACACGTCTTCTGAAAACCTTGTCTCAATTTACAATAATACCCAACTCCCAGCAGACTACTGCCGTGGCGCCATTTAACGGAGCAGCTTGTGCACAAAGAAGCGCGTCAGGGACTTTCATGAGCTCAGCCGCCGTGTAAATGCTGTGTACTTGAGGAATTTGAATTGTACATGGTAGTAGAATTGGTCGTTACATTGCTCTAACACTCATCACCTCATCATCGACAGTCTTCATCAAACGGGCTCTGCGGGAGCTTCTTTATTCGATTGCCTCTCTCAATGTGTTATGGCTTCACGTTGAAAGGAATGTATGGCCCTTGAAACAACCGCGTATGTGAAGTAGCAATACAATATCACATTGAATCGATGATGTGCTCACTTGATGCTTTTCTACGCGCGTTTAATGTGTCTGTTATTGTACTTTTTTCGTTTCTTTTTTTTATCACTTCTGCCCCCATCTCTGCATGCACTGATTGACGTATGCGCAGTCCACGCTCCAAGAACAAAAGCTTTAAACTTGCTAACTTCTGGTAAAGCTGAAATAGTCTAGCTATTGCGCAATTTTTATAGAAAAGAAAGTTATATTTCGGCCTTTGCGCTGAACGGTCTTGACGCACAAAATCATGGCCCCACTTCTGTATCTGGGTGTGCCTCCGTATTGCTGGAGCTTGCATTCGCATTTGCTTTAGCATTTATATTTGTGCTACAAAACGCTTACGATTTTATGCATCTAACTGTGGATACACGACAACATAATTTGGATAAACTCTACTTTATTTGATTTTCCTGCACTTTCAATTGTAAAACTGCTTCACAAAAATTAACCCTTTGTTGTTTGAGTTTTTCTCTTTCAATTTTTGTATTCGATCTGCAACGTAAAGATCTCCAGTTCTGCACAGTTATGGAGATGCTTTTGCTTCAAATGACACTGAATGTAGAATAAACTGCGAGGGAAAAAGCTTGTTTTTGTTTGTGCGTCTCCAAAATAGCACTCTTGCCTCCATTCTAAAACTTGTTATGCTGTCTAGAAGAGTAAGATGTGTTTCCGCTTTAGTAAAGTTGCGTGGCCAACGTTTTTACGCTTATTCAAATTTGCATCTTTAATAACTGTTCAAAGGATTACGAGTGTTTTGTCGTCAACCGCGTAGAATAACAATAGAGAAAAAAGCCAGAAACATCACTCTCGTGACGTCACGTTCTCTCCTCAATTTCCCTTTTATTTGACAAACACAATTGTGCCTGTATCTTCTTCAAGCTTAGCGTTTATTGGCTGCGGGGAAAGCAGCCAGCAAACCTGCTTTTCTTCGTTGTTCTTTCGTTAAAAGCAAGGAAACGCCACCCCTTATTCCGACGTGAAAATTTTCGGCGTTGCCTTTTTATTGCCTGTTGTTGCTTTTTGCATGGCCCAGTTCAATATTTCGCTTTTAATGCGATTCTATTTGTCACGAGCAACAACGTCGTGACAAACAAAGATGCTTATGAATGTAGACGTATTCAGAACGAGCTACCACTTCTTCAAGCATCACGCTGCACTCCATTCTCCCTTCTTTTTTTTTTGAAAAAAAAGAGGGTGAAGCGCAACGTCGAATCACTCATAGCCCCGCATGACGCTGCTACGAATAAACTTCTCAACAATTTCCCAACAACGCTCGCGATTGCTCCCCAACCTCACTCAATAAAGGTCCTGACAAATGCGCAATCTCTTTCGACAGATCCAAAATATATGGCGGCGACCCGGCGAAATTGGGTTATGTATCATGCAAATAAAAAAAACCATAGGAAAGAAGCAAATGAAAACAGGGAAAGCGGTGGGGTAGGAAATATTAGAGGACTAGCATACTTAACCTTGAAACAGCGCCCTTATTTGTTTTTGTCCTTGTCGGCATGACGCGATGCCATAAATTTGGAGCTTGGTTGAGGTTATTAAGTAGAAATGATTATCAGAGAAAATTCAGGTTCTTCATAGAGTATAACAGAAACGCAGAGTGGCGATATTGCATGAAGATGCTTCTATATCTTTGATCGTGCAACACAACGTTACTGGTGATAATTTAAATGGGTGGCTACCATTACTGGTCTGCCTTGGGCTTATCCGAGAGTACATATTGAAATGATGGAGGCCGTACTGTAATGTGTTCATTTTGGTATGCATTGATGTCGATGGAAAAGCAGACTTCACACAAGAAAAGCATCAACAGTTATTTGGTGACTGGCTTCTCGTATGTACCACTGTCTTGCAGTTTCCTAACTTGTCTAAGAATGTTAGGTGCTGAAACTCACGAAGTGTTTACCGCAGACGCCGTCTAACAATCAGTCTTGACGTTAATGCGTATTCACTTTCAGTGATGGGTCATGCCACGTCAAACACCCCAACCATTTTGGCAAACAAAAAAAACGTCTAATTTCTCGAATTGAAGACAGTGAAATGCAAGAATATTTTGGAGAAAAAAATCACTGCGACATCCACAAAGGGATTGATGCACCAGTATACAATCGGGTGACCCGCGAATCCTCCATACACACTCCTCTATTATCATATATAGACGTGACAGCTTCGCTTGAAGGCACTAGGGCTCCCCACCTACTAGTTGTCAGTGCAGTCCTCTTATGAGGCGGCCCCTTCATATTTCCTTTGTTTTTATTTTTTAATAATTGCTTTTGCCACCACCACCGCCCCGCCCGCTTCGCATCTGCTTGGCTGACCCACTGCTCCGGGCTTGGTTGACGATGAGCCCTCTTCGCTTCGGCCTCCTGGACCCTCACCATAAGGTGCTAGCAGCGAGCCGAAACTGCTGCTTTTGCTCTTGGGGTGTACATGCTGCGGAGCGGTCACAAAGAATGTTCAGCGAGAGAGCTCTCGGCAAAGCGAAAGGAAGCCCTCCAAATGCGAGCGTTGTTTGGGTTACTGTGTATGCTATAAATATATTTAGGTAGCAGAGTTGCGCCGCTGTTCTCCGGGCGCCGGTCAACCCGTCTGCACGAGTTAAGATCCTCTATTCAGCACCCCGAGCGTTATCACGTGGTCACAGGAGGTTAATTTCACTGCAAAAAAGCCAACATTACGCATACGATGCCGATGCTTCGTATTTACCGGGCAGATCAAGCGTGGTTGGCATCGGCTGTTACTGTCACCGCGCTTCTTTGGTGCTGTAGCCATGTTGCCTGTTGGTTGCGAGCAATGTGGTAGCAAGTGCTTTCTGTGTTGAATTGTACTGCGTACTAGACCATGTGATTAGAAGAGGGTGCAGAGGGAGTTGCTATAAAAATGTTTGTGTTTGGTAAAAATGGAATAAATGCTTGGCTTCTTTTAGGGGCGAAGCCGCTTAAGGCGTCATCCAATCGTCCTCTGTAGTAACCACCTCTCTCGGGTATGTGCCACAGGGGAGTTTAGTTTTTGACATGTCCGCTAGATGGCGGTACTTGTATATAATCAATATACGATGATAAGACGCGAGATGGTGGAACTTGGAGTGTTCACTAGACGGACGGACATACAGACAGACAGACGGGCAGACGCACGGACGAACAGATTGACCCACAATTGGGTCGATCTGTCCCACACTTGGGCAACGGACGGACAGATCGACGCATGATTGGACGAGCAGATGGATGGACGAACGGACGGACGGACGCTTTGCCCCACTCATCGTCATTCAGTTCATGGATATGCTGTGATTTTTTTTATCTATTCACAAAACTGCCAAACTTGCTCTATTTGTACTATCCGCAGATGCAGTGAATACGTTTACAAGCAGAGTTGATCAGCGTGTGTCAGCCGCATACGTCCAAATAGTTGTGACGAGTAAAACGCTAAAATAAAGGGAGAATAAGTTAAAACTAGAATCATTCGAATCGGCAAGGTGCTGCAGCTAGCACGTGAATTTAATGCAGCTTTCGAACCTTAAGCGAAAGGAATGTCGGACGCGACAGGGCTGTTGAACAACTGCTCACATCACTGTCATGAACCGCGATTGTTATAAGAGCGTATTACGAAAGGCGCGCGAAACATGGGCGTCGCACGGCATAGCTATCCAGCTCGATCCAGTAGAAGACGATGAAACTATAGCTGGTTTTCTTACTCAGTTAACGAATGAGTCCAACGTGACGAAAAATTTTTATTCGTAACCGGTTCTATTGCGATCAAAAGTGCAAAAATAATTTTATACCTGTAAACATTGAGTAACACGCTAATGTGTGGCCACGTATAAATATTTATCTCACTGATTCAAAGAGCCGACGCACTTTGTTTCATCATTAAACACCAAGAACGTAAGCATAAATTCAAGGCTACTAGGCGTAACCGGAGCAATCAAGTTGTTCTCATACCTCCATAACAAATAAAAAGAGAAAAAATAGATAAGCAATGCAATGAAGCACGAGCGCGCGCTGCTCCGACGCGGGTGGTAAGTCACTTTCCCGCAAAATATTAAAAGCCAAGATGGCGTACCTTGGCGCAACTCTGCTGCTTAAAGGTAAAGGTAGTATATAGACGTATTTTTGTGGCCGCCGCCATCATGCTAGTAAGCGGCCCTTTTCTGGTCTGGCAACCCATCTGGCATGCGGGAAGCTCACTGCTTGCATAAATGGTAAGCATGCGGCTGCAGTTTTATCGTTTTTTTAAGTTTTTACGTGGTGAATTTTGACTGAAGTCATGCAGTTTCTCTAGAAAGTTAGTCTATGAGACGTTCTGACAAGGTTCAAGTTATTGAGGTTGAATTATTTTCTTATACAGTGCCGCTAACGAGTCCGCCTCTGTGGATGCAGTATGTTCACATCATCGACTTTCTGCTCGAAGAACGCCCAGTATTTTCAGATCTTTCTCTTCCACAATGAGCAACAGCACTTTGAGGGCCTGGTGAATATCTTTCTTGAGCTGTAGTCATCCGCTTTTCTAACAAAATTTTTTTGAGCCACGCCATCGCATCGGCTACCTCTCTTGCATGAAGGCATGCGTTGGAGAGTAGTGATTCGTCTTTATTTCGCAGCACTGCAGTTTTTTGTAAACTGCGCATTCACTGTTGTCTGAATTGTTTAATCACTATGAAGAAGTGGCCATATCTTACTAGCTTACTTGTTTTTACAGGTGTGTACTTGAATACAACTCTTACATCAAACGACGCTGAGGTGCCTGTGCCTCCCCTGTTTACACCTTTTGTTTAATCACAGTATTTGAAAGACTCTCAGAGTCACGGTACTGTGACCAGCAATAGAGAGAAATGTTAGTGGGGCTGTTTATCGGAGAAATATTGTCATCGTAGGGATAGCTGTAGGCTGCGTACCTTCCGTTCGTAGCTGTGGTTGAGCATCGGTGTCAAAGTCGTTGCGGTTCCTTCACATGAGAAGTGCTCTGAACATACCCGAGTACCTGTGGAACGTACAACGTTTTTCCTGTTTAAGTTTGCAAGCCATAGAAGCCGCTGCTCCACGTCAACAGTAAAAAAAAATTTGACTTCAGGAGTCCACAGCCACAAAAGCTCCGCATCTGATGCCGATGACATATTTCTTCCGACAGCAGTTTCCTTTTTCTTTAGTTGTTACTGCACCCAAAATCGGCGCAGTGGTTCCCTGATGACCAATTATCGGTTGTGATAGCAATGAAGAAAAACAAAATCCGCAGGTTGGCTTAATAGATGGCAAAATGGCCGATAAGCTCACACAAACGAGCATCAACACACACACTCCAAGCCGTCACCCGCATTCCAGAGAAGAGAGATAAGTTTGTTGCCAGACCGGGCCTCCTCTCCCGATGCAAAGGTAACTCTAAGCATTGTATCCAAGCATAGCCCTCTATCAACCAACCATATGCCGACAAGTGTGCGGGTGGCGGCGCGCCGCTTGTGTGACTGACCGGAGAGAGAAGAACTGCGAGAGCCCTGCGGCGCCTCTAGCGAAAGCAATGACAACTTGTGTACACGCCACCGACAACGAAAAAGACGTGAGCGTAAGAAGCTTGATGAGTAAGCTCCTACGAAAAATTTCTTCACGTGGTAGCCTTGCAGATTTCGAAGAATGTAGTCTGAAATAAATTGCGGCAAGATGGCAAGTTGGGCCAGTGGGATTACGTTCATAATTGAAAATTTTTTGAAGCACGCTAAATCAACAGATGGACAGAAGAGGCTGACAAGGACAGCGCTTGCCTGTCAACCGCTGTCCTTGTCAGCCTCTTCTGTCCGTCTACTTTTTAGTGCGCTTCAACAAAATTTTTAGTTATGAATGTAGTCTGAGTGTGGTTCCTCAGAAAAATGCTAGGGGCTAAGAACCTTAGGGTCTTGGTGCGGCAGCGTGCTCCTCGTCTGCTGCTTTCTGCTGCTGTCGTGATGGTGCTGCGGTCGGAGTGCAAGGGAGGCCGCCACCACATCAGCGCTCCCCGCGTAGCGAGAGACTATGGAAGCGTTATTTCTGCAATGAATGCTTATTAAAGTATCGCTTCTTCTTCTCATACCAAACTTGGCGTGGATATTAAAAAAAATGTCTGCCTGAGGTGGGCGAAGATCATTATTACTACAATTTTTCCACCGTATACGCGATGAGAAATTCTGCTAAAATGGTCCATGTTTGCATTTTTCCTTTATAAGTAGTCTTTTACGTAGGAATGTCTGAGAAATCAAAACTTACTTGGCAGAAGGTGGATTTTATGCCAAAAATAGTTTCAATACTCTCGAAAAAAAAGGTAATTTGCGAAAGTGATCATTTACGTTCATATTGATAGGCAATCGACATCATGTGATGCTGGAACTAAAAACAACTTTATACTTCCATAAAAAGCCAATAAATAACTATGGTTGAAGTTCCCCATTGACGACTAGCTTCCCATTTGGCCATACGGCAGCTTCTTAGTTGAAGTGCCCTCCCCCATCGCCGTCAATGCAAACGTCGAAAAATAGTTTTCTTTCATAAAACAATATTTCCAATTATAAAGCTTTGCACTCAAAAAGAACTTCACATATTTTATTCTATCGAGCTCTAAAGCTAAATATTAATTAGGAATCACATGGCGTAAACTGCATCTCAGTGCTGACCAAAATGATTTTCTTCGCAGATTTCAGGGTTTTTTTCTCGTAAAATTTCGAAACAACAGTTGTCAGAAATATTTTTAAAATTAAATGCACCTTCTTTAAAGTAAATACTCATTGCGCGGATATTGTGATATGCCACAATAATAAAGGGACAATGTGATCATGGAACATTAAGTGCCCTTTGTAGAGGCGTATATGACGGAATTGCAAGAATAATAATGATATTTTGTTGAAATGTTCTTGTGTTGAAGACGTATCGCTTGCGAAGCCACACTGACCCAATCCAGCCGACCATTGAGTGGTAAAAAAATCACTTGGGATTATCAAAGAATATGTCTGCAGTTGCCAGTATGATGAAAACTGTACATCATACACAGCCATCACAAAGCCATTGTGACTGCCGTTACTTAGTGACAATGAGTGATGAGATAATGCGTTTACGGTTCGTGGACATCCACATCCACCAGGAGGAATGGCCTTGCTTTTTTCGCGCTGCGTTACACGTTTCTCTCGGTACCTTTGCGACACATTACGTGCGCCCTGGGTAGACTATGACATCTTCTTGTCGTGGCTCCGAAGCTTTTGGAGTCCTGATTTTCTGTTGGTTGATTTTTTCATAGCTCCGTTAATTACGTAATCAGCATTTATTATTGAGTGAGTTTTATTGTCCGTGCACGAGTCAACCATCTAATATAACATAGTTGAGCCCTAAAACGCCCAATAACGAAGGATCATTCGCGGAAATTTCTCGGGAAACGCGTCGACAATCATTCGCAACAAATCACCGCAATCACTAAGACATAGAAAAGGTTCCACGGTGCCCTCTCGGCACCACGTGGCTACGACTCTCATGCTACATTATTAGTGAACAGACATATTGTGCAGCCTTTCACGCCGGATGCACGGGATGATGGAAAATGGGCATAACTGGGCACATAATTGGTCAGTCTCGTATAAGCTCCCATATCAGAGATGCGGGCGTAGGCAGGCTACTGAGCGTGAAATAGCGGCCTCGAAAGAAGCTTCTCCTTCCCGCCAGCTTTCTCTCCCAACTACCAACAATAACCTGCGCCAACATTGAGGGTGAAAGGAGAAAAATGGGGAGGCAAGGTGTGAAGCCATAACGTGGCCTCACTGCTTCTGGAGAGCTAACGGGTGTACATGTTCCGGCGTACCGAGCCAGGGCTGTTGGCTTCTCGTATCTACCGGTTCCCCCTTTTCTGGCGCTGCGCAGGGCGGGCGGCTATAAAAATCCAATTTGGCGGCTACCGCAAATGGACGCGCGAACAAGGTGAACTCTCCGGAGGACGGCCACCTTTTATTGCCGCGTATTGGCCAACGCCGGTTCGCCGGTCGCCGTCAGTCCTTGATTATTCGACGTGCAGCGGGCAAGCAAGGACGAACACCAGCGCAGCTCGCCCCGTGTCCTCAAGAATTGACTGACTGCGTACTTATAAATTGGTGCAGTGCGTTGGTGTGAAGATTTCGCATCTTTCCCATCGGAATAGTAAGGCCATATTGCGTCGGTTTTTGGCGTACCTTTATATGACCTAGTCGCTTGCTTTCAGCAGCGCTCAAGCAGACAAATATTTGCAGTGATTGGGCTTGTACACATTTGTATCTAAACTGTAACGTTTAATGAGTAATTGCTCGTTAACAACGCCATTAACCTTGTACTTCTTTGCAGCTTGACGGTAAGCCTAAGACGTTCTCTGTACTGCACAGTTCTTGAGAGGTTAGGGGTACATAAGTGCACAGAGAGGAAGGCTAGTAGCCTAGCGAGGAGGAGTGGAGTGCGGAACGTGGAAACGTTGGTGGCAGCGCCGACGTATACGAGGCAAGCGCGATCACGTACGGGCTGTCCAAACTTACGACGTGTCCAATGGCCTGTTCATTCGCGGAGAAGCACCCCACCGGCTAACTCGTGTCTGACTGCCCATACATCCTCCGCGTGTGTACCTTTCCGGCCACGCGCTCGGTCGTAGCACGTGTCCCGAAGCCGGCACAGCTTCCCTCGCTGCGGCCGCCGCTTTTCCAGCGGATCCTTTTACGCTCTCTACCGCAACAGGGCGCCTCTTTCTTCGTCTCCCCACAGTAAAGCTCCACCACCAATGCTCTCGGCCTACTTATTTTTTTTTGTTCCATTTTTTGTATGTTAACGGCGCTTCTCGACGACGACGCGTTTTGAGAGGAGGTTATAACCGAATTATGGAGCAACTGCAGAAGATTATGAAACTTTGATGAAGCCAGTCGGCCGAGCCAAGCTCAGACAAGACTGGCAAGTGCGCGTTGTCAAAGCAGCAAAACGCGAAACGGCTGAAGGAAAAAGAAAAAAAGCGCCTTCTGCCCCTGGTTTAATCACGGTACTGTTGCTGCCTTTTGTTACTGCCTCAGCCTCTTTCATCCACCACAGTGAAAGCGTAGGCGCATTCACCGGCCCTGTGTCTCTTATTGAAGTCGTTTGGGACGATGGGTGCCGAGATTCAATTTAAAGGTTACGAGCGGAGGCCACAGCTGATGGTTTAGACTCTGACATGTTCTTCCAAGCAATAAAGTGATGACAAGAATGGTGGAAGCTAAGCATGGTGATACGTAAGCGTTGATGGGGCCATACTGCTGAGTTTTGCGGTGAAATGCAGACTCACCTCCGCTACAAACCGTATGTTCTTTATCCCGAACAAAAATATTTTAAATATATACTTCCCTGGTTCATATTTTGTAGAGTGCAATAAGCTGCACGAGAAACTGACCACACATGTGCAAATAAAAAGGTACAAAAAGAAATGGAGTAATACAAGAAGGCCACTCTAGTTTCAAAGATATTTTTAGATGGAAGGGTGGGGGGGACGGGGGTAGTGTGATGCGCCGGTGAAGTATTCGAGGAATGAAAACCTTCTGCAGTTACCGCCTTCTCTATTTTTACATAAATGTTACGATATTGTGCCCCCTATAGATGGCAGTCACGTAGCAAATAAACGTGACCTCCATGCATTACGAGCACGTTTACAAAACAGCATCTTGCATCAAGGTAGGAGGACACAAAGTGCCACGAATAGAGCACCTCTTTAGGCGCAGTGCTCTCAAAACTCAAGGGCTTGTAACGAGACAGACTCTCTATACAAGTATGAAAAAAACATGAAGTTACCATTTTCGCGTTTTGTACACTGAAAGGAGTAAATTTTTCAGTTGCTGGGATAGTCGTGAGTGTCGTAAACTTCAGCACTGAAAGCTTGCTAGTTTACAGCAAGTTTCATATTAAAGTATACAGAAAAAAGGCAAACAGTGAGAAATAACACTAGATGATGTCCCATCAATGAGAGAACAGCACCATATGCTTTAAGGCTGTGAAACTGATGTAACGTGTTGTTACTGTAATAACGTCAGTGACACTACACTGAAGATGTTGGTGTATGTTTTGTACTTGATAGCACCCCTTCAGCTTGAGGCATATTTCTATACCTTTTTCATTTGAATGAAATAATAAATCCACAAAAGTTGAAACAGATTGTTTTTTTTTTCGTTAGTTATACTCCAGCATTCAACAGGGCTGTGTCACTTCATTGATTTCACTTATTGCAAATAACACATTGCTAATTTATTTCGATTGTCACCGATTCTTCATTCCGCTGACTTACACAATAAACAACTGTCATATGGCTACTATACTAACTCAGCAAAATATCTAGGTGTCCGTCTTTCAAGATACCTATCATGGAGCAACCATGTAAATCACATAACTTCGCTCACCATACCTTTTGATACATATGCAGTAACATTTTCATGGCTGTACTCTACTTCAAATTATGCTTTTTTAAAGCTATTCTCACACCTTAACTTGACTATGCACTAGTGTCCTTGTGTGTTGAATAGTGTGTTTTGAATAGGAGCTGCTTCTGCTAACTCCGGCGTATTTCAGTTGTAATTTAAGTCTGTTGATCAGTTTCCGCTGCTCCCTTGGAGGGGATGGAAGTAGACCACCCCGGGCGCCTGCCGGCACCAGCGGCGTCAGCGGCGACCGCCTCCAGGAAGCGGATGGGACAAGCGAGCGACAGCGACAGTGAAGATACTCATGCTTACTATCTCAGCAGTGAGGACTTCTCAGATGACGGTTTCCAACCTGTGCTGAGCCGTAAGGCGAAGAGAAGGAACATGAGGACATCCTCATCCTCAACTATTCAAACTGTAAGTGAAGCGCCAAAATCGAACGCTTATACCATCCTGTTTCTGCCTGCACTTCCTACCGTCAGCATGAAACGCCTTAACAGACAGTCTGTGTCGAGGTCTCTGGAAACGCTCGTGCCAAATGAGATCACGGACATAAGAGTGAACGCCAGAAAGAATATACTGGCTGTGGACGTTTTGCATGCAAGCGCGTTGGGCGTTCTGCGCAGTGTAACTGACTTGGACGGCAACCAGGTGCGCTCTCATGTTCCCTTGGGATGTGATGTAGTAACCGGCGTGATCTACGACATTGATGTCGCTATTTCCAATAAGGACTTACAACTTCTTGTCAAGTCAACAACTGATACTCCAATTGTTGATGTCACCCGGCTAGGCAAGTCTCGCTGTGTGAAGATTGCGTTTAAGAGCACATCACTCCCCTCTCATGTGAAGGTGGGGTACTTCAGACATGCTGTGCGGCCTTTCATTCCAAAGCCTCTCCAGTGCCGTAAATGCATGAAACTTGGACACGTGAGCAGCGTCTGCGAGAATTCGGTGGTATGCCACCGCTGCGCCGAGCACCATGAAGCGGATAAGTGCGTCGCAACTGTCAAGAAATGCTCTAATTGCAATGGATCCCATGAAGCCACATCGAAGGACTGCCCGCGGATTCAGAAGGAAATTGCCATCTTGAAGGAGATGGTGCGCGATAGCTCATCTCATCGAGAAGCCGCAGCTAAAGTCAGAAGGCGTCGTTCACGTCGACGTCGGTCTTCGAGGACGCCCGCTACCTCCTCGACAGGATTGCGTGATCCCTCATCAGTACCACCTCCTTTGCCTCCCAGACCACATGCCGCGGGAAAGGCTGTAAAGGACAAAGCCAGTGAGCATACCCTGACTGCGACAGAGTGGCCTGCACTTCAAAGGAAGCAGCATCAAGCGAACCGAAGGAGCTTCATGACGGCCAGTCCACGCTCCCGGTTCGAGATCTTTCCAACCAAGACAGGCAAGTGACTGCAATCGTCCCGGTTCGAGATCTTTCCAACAAAGACAGGCAAGTGGCTGCAATCGTGCAATCATTAATTGCCACCATTCGCACGCTACTGAGCAGCATACAATCTCCGTCTGCTAAGAGTGCACTGCAAATACTGGATGCACTGAATCCAGTTCTTGCTAACTTCGTATAAGCACAATGGCTCAACAAAATCTCCACTTCCGCACTGAAGTTAAAAGTGCGTCGATTTTTCAGTGGAATGCCAGAGGCATGAAGTCCCGTATTTCGGACTTGCGCCAATTTGTTCGGGCCAATCAATTCCCTATACTTGTCATATGTGAACCAAACGTGTCAACGCCTTATAGATTGTCCGGTTATGAAGCTTTTTGTTCAGCCGCTTGCGAAGAACGAAGCAAAGTAATTGTTTACATTCGCACAGACTTGACTTATCTTTCGCACCCAATAAGTTCAAATGACGACAATCAGTACGTGTGTCTTCGTGTGAAGAAGAATGCAGTTTCGTTCACGCTTATTGGTGGATATATATCTCCGTCATCGCGATTTGACTGCGACAGATTAAAGACATCCTAATGAGAACCGATGGGCCTTGGATCATAACCGGCGACTTCAACGCCCATCACATGCTTTGGGGGAGCACTAGGATGAATTCCAGGGGCCGGAACATTGTTACATTCGCTTCCGATTACGACCTTTCCATCATGAACGATGGTACCCCCACATATCTGCGGGGTCTCACGTATGGCAGTTGCCTTGACCTGACATTGGTGTCACGGTGCTTCTCTCACAAAGTTAAGTGGTTTTGCGATATTGAGACTCATGGGAGTGATCACATACCCACCTACGTGACGATCGATGGTATCGTAAAAAATTTCTCTTCTGGTGTTGCAATTGGCACTGACTGGTCGATGTTTGCATCGCGTGTTGAGAACGCTTGCCAAGAAGGCCTCGCCTGTAGCCTGGAAAATACCATAGTGGAAGCTATGCAAGCGTCCAAATGTAAATTACCATTTTCGTCTAAAGTTACACAGTTTGACATCGAACTGGAAAAATTACGAGCTATACGAAGGCGTGCAGAACGACGATACAGACGCACAAGATCAATTTACGATCTGAGGGAAGCAAGGCGGCTCCAGAAAAAGATTCAGCGACGCATTAACAAACTGGAGAGCGAACGCTGGAAAGCATTCTGCGAATCTCTAGACCCTCATAAACCGCTGTCATATATCTGGAGAACAGTTCGTGGTCTTCGCTCCTCTCCACAACAACGGCACCCTTTTAAAGCTTTGGCACTCCATCAGGGAAAAACAGAACTCGAGGTGGCTGAAGAATTTTGCACGAGAGTTGCCGGGAATATTGTGAACGAGAGCATCGACGCCGTGATCGTTCCTGAGACGCGATTACCAGAAATGGACATTCCGTTCACCATGGAAGAACTGGAAGGTGCGTTGGTCGCTTCTAAGCGCATGTCATCGCCAGGTCCTGATGGTATTACTTATAGTGCGTTGGGACACCTTGGACAAAAAGCTAGAAAAGAACTTTTAACATGCTTCAACAACTCCTGGCTCAGCGGCAGTGTTCCCCGAGAATGGAAAATTAGTCGATTAAAAAAATTAGTCGAAAATTAGTCGGGAAAATCACCATTGGACTTGACAGCGTATCGCCCTATTGCCCTCGCAAGCTGCCTCGGGAAAGTGATGGAAAGGATGGTTCTATTTCGTCTCGAGTGGTACTTGGAACGATACACCAAATACCCTTCTTGCATGGCAGGCTTTCGTCGTGGCCGCTCCTCCATTGACTGTGTCCTTGATTTGTCGACATTTGTTCAACAAGAAAAAAGTCGCAAGCGCATATCAGTGGCACTCTTTCTTGGCGTGAAGGGTGCATATAATAACGTAGCTCACGATGCCATCCTCACTTCTCTCGCAGCAATGGGCATTGGTGGACGAATGTTTCAATGGATAAAAGATTATATAACTGGCAGAGGTTTCTTTGTACAAACATATGAGGGTAGAACTGCCCAATATTACACCTAAGGCGGAGTACCCCAGGGAGGTGTTTTAAGCCCCACATTGTTCAATGTGGCCCTCATTGGTCTGGTGAAGGTTCTGCCAAAGTCGGTGTGCCTATCCATATACGCCGATGATATTTGCCTCTGGAGTGCTGCAGTTACTCGCCCTCAGGTGCGTGCACGAATACAGCGGGCAGCAACCCTCACAACAGCCTACCTTCAGAAACAAGGCCTAAGTATATCAACTGTGAAGTGCGCGTTGATGGCGTTTACACGCAAACCAATGACGCCATACCCTGTTTACATCAATGGGCAGAGTGTCAAATATGCACGGACGCATCGTTTCCTGGGCATAATAATCGACAAAAGTCTTTCGTGGAGCCCACATTGTGCGTACTTGAAGAAGAGACTGCTATCTATTGTGCATATCATGAAATTCTTGTGCGGTAAAGCATGGGGAACTTCTGTGGCCTCCATGCTACAGCTGTACAGGGCCCTATTTCTGGGTCTATTGCGCTACAGCTTGCCGGTAATGACTAACACTTGCAAATCGAATACTCATTCATTGGAGAGTTTGCAGGGTCAGGCACTGCGTATCTGCCTAGGACTGCCCCGATGCGCTTCTACTTATGCCACAATCATGCTTGCCAAAGACCATCCGGTCAGGACATATATAGCTGTGGATTGCCTCAGAGCGCACATTCGACATGCTAGCCGTGTCCCCGACCACCACTTGGCCCTTCTACCTTCCGGAAGACCACGTGCTACGTTTTCAGACGTCATAGCCAAGCACCTAAACAGCATTCCATCAGGATATACGCCAGCTGCGAGAACGGCATGCCCTTTGTGGTGCCTCGACCAGCCGCAAGTACGTCTAGAAATTCCGGGAATCAAAAAGAAAAGCAGTCACTCCAGAGTAGCATTGAAGCAAGCAACACTGCTATTATTACATGAGTTGTACTTAGACCGAACGCAGATATACACTGATGGGTCCGTCTCATCCAGCAGCTCATCAAGTGCCGCTGTAATTCCGGCTGCAGAAATAACAATCAAGTTTAAGTTGTCGCATATGACTACATCTACGGCATCAGAGCTTGCTGCTATAAGGGCTGCTTTACAATATCTCGTTCAAGAACGTCCAGGAAAATGGGTCATATTCTGTGATTCGAAGGCAGCGCTTCAGAGTTTGCAGTCTGCCATGCGTAGGAGGAGCCATGACCAACTGGTACAAGAAATAAGACATTGCCATCATGAAGCTCTAGCACGAGGGCATGATATTATATATCAATGGCTGCCTGGACATATCGGTATTACCGGAAATGAACTAGCCGATGATGCAGCCCGCTCAGCCCATGAAGAAACCCGTGTAGTCCCGATTCCTCTATCAAGGAATGATGCAGCAAGACAACTTTACCTGCTGGCTCGAGATCTCACACGCACGTTCTGGTCGTCTACCAGCTTCCAAAGGTGTCAATTTTATGAACTGGATCCTTCGCTAAAGCTAAAGCTACCATCACAACTTTCCCGCTCCGATGCGACACTGTTATGCCGCCTTTGGTTGGGTGTTGCATTCACAAAGGTGTACTCCTTTCGCATTGGTATGGCAGACACTCCTACATGCGACTACTGCGGAGATGAAGAAACCATCGAACACGTCCTCTGCAGCTGCGCTTGCTACGACACACAGCGATGCCAGCTACGGATGGTTTTGAATCGACTTGACCCCGGACCATTTTGTGTGCAGAAGATACTAGGACCTTGGGCATCTGCCTCAGTTGCGCAGAAAGCAACTAAAGCACTGCTTCTTTACCTTAAGTCAACAAACCTGAGCGACCGCCTGTGAACTGTGTGTGCTCACCGAGTGTGCTCGTGATTGTGTGTACCTTCTCATCTTTGTGCAACCTCTTTTCTCCCCTTTATCCCTTCCCCAGTGCAGGGTAGCAAACCGGATGTGCATCTGGTTAACCTCCCTGCCTTTCCTTGTATCTTTATCTCTCTCTCAGTGTCCTTGATTCCCATCGAAACGTATTTCTAGAGTATCTCAGATCGCGCACCAATTGAGTATCTACTCAATAAGCATGAAAGAGCTATCTATAAAAGAGCAAGCCCGGAAGCTATCGCAAGAGTGTTGAGACCGAGAATAGCAGAGACACCAACCTCTGTCATGGAGATGCGTAAATTGAGTGACGAGTGGCAGTGGCATCATTGAAGTGGCTACGCCCGCACGAACATATAGTTCTCTGTGCCTGGAACCTAGGAAACAATGCCTTTGAACGTCACAGCAACTTTATACTGGCGTGAATGCCAACGCATTGCGGCACCCGATGGAGGCGGAAATGTTGTAGGCCCGTGTGCTCAGATTTGGGTGCACGTTAAAGAACCCCAGGTGGTCTAAATTTCCTGAGCCCTCCACTACGGCGTCTCCCATAATCATATAGTGGTTTTGGAACCCCACATATCAATCAATCATTGCGGCAATATTTGTGCTGTCTCGGCTGTCAGAGCAGCACGTCACACTACAGCAGAGACAACTGCTACACGACTCTATTGTTTTTCGCACTCTCTTTTTTGGCCAGTCCTTAACAGGAAAAGGGCAACTGAGTGCTATCTGCATTTTCTACCAGTAAACATAAACAGTAGAGCACCTCTTTTTCGCCCCCTTATTTCGGTATTGCTTTCATTTTGTGTATGTATAACCAACCCACCGAATTTTTCACCTACCTGAAGTACATTTTGTACTCGTGATATTAGCTACAACTGCAAATTTTAGGGGTACGTGAAAGTACTTTCGGGCATATCAAGTAAAAAGCTTGATTGTTTAGAACCCTGGTCGTGAGACACAGTCCTGAAGGTTCTGCAGTCAGTGATATGGACCATATTGTGTTTAAAACAGAGACTAAAAATAAATGCCATTTTGCGTAAAGTCACTCAAGCTACAATGTTTTTATTACGGCCATGTGACGCTGGCTTCCGCTAAAGTTTAGCAAAACAATATTGTTAGTCACTTCGAAAGGCAAAAGAAAAAAAAAGCCTCATCAAGGTACTACATTATTAGTCGACATTCTCGAGGCAACACATAACCTTCTATGTCTGACCGTTTCTACTTAAAGGAGAGAGAGAGAGCTCTTTATTAAAAAGCAGAGAACTTCGCCGGCGTGTGTGTGTCGCTGACTTGCTACTCTGCCTGGGGAAGGGGATTTCTACTTAAATAACACTAAAGAGGAACATTGACTTGGTTTAGATTTATAAACTGCACTCTGAGAACTCAAATGCTTAGTTTCACTATCATGATTTTATTATTAGCGGAAAAAATAAAGGATGAACTTTCATTTTAAAATTTCGAGCCAAAATTTTAACGCCTGGCGAAAGAATTGTCGCAAAACATTTTTGATACTTTCGTGGCATTGGCTAGAGGAAATTTTCTGAAACTTGGTCCTTTAGGTCTGTATGACGCCTACATTTAACAATGTACATTATTTTTATCGATTGGAAGCCACGTAAAGACCTAGCATTGTCGTGGTAAAAGTGGCGTTTTCGGGATTAAGAAATTGTACTTTTCTAATACGCCACAAATCATTTGCTCTTTAGTGTCGCCTTAAAAGGCCATGCACAACGTTTTTGGCATGAACGAAATACGTTGCCTGCCCGCATATAGTCGAGGTTCCTGAGATCATGTGAGTCGAACATTACACTCACCGCGTGGCCTACAATTCGCTAATAGTTCTGAAAGTTAGCCATAAATCGTTCCTTCTCCCGATGAATGATACAATAAACCCAAGTGACCACGCCGTGCTCAAATCAGCCGTGGCTTTTGTGTTCATGAGCACAAAATACACGGCTGATTGGAACATCGTGAGCTGCATAGCGAGCATGGCCGCCACGAGATGCCGCGACGTGCTCGCGCACTCACTCGCGATGACACTGAAAGCCGCAAGTTTGAAGGAAAAAAAAACAAAAGTGCCTAATGTCATCACTGAATATCAGTTGTAACTTTTTGCATGCCTTCCCGTACCCTCATTTAGCTCTAAGCGTGCTCGACGAAACGGAAGGAGAGAGAAAGGGCTTATAGCGTTCAGCGAATAACTCCACCACTCGTACTTGACGTGTTCAAGTCTTAATTGGAAACATCAATTTGTGAAGCGATACACGCGTTTAATGAAGCCATTTGACAATTTACTCGTAAAAATTCTGCAGGGCGTCTTTAAAGGATCGTGCGCTAAGCAGACCTTAATGGCGAGTGCATATATAACCATGGTTTTACCGTGAGTCTTCAATATTGTTGTCAAGAATATCCATTTTTTATGCCTTTCGCAGATTGCTGTTCTTCGGAACCCGATGGTCTCAGCAAGACGGCGGCGCTTCCCGGCGGTCGTTCTGTGGCGCCACCGCTATCATCTTCTCCTCGTCGACCGGAGCTGCAATCATCGGAAAGAAAGTTCGATGCGCATTCATCTCAGGCACTGCCACTTGGCTCAGGTCCACCAAGGCTCAAGGAGGAGTCCACATGCAACGCCGGAAGCAATGGTTAGGGTTCCTACGGAACATTGTCACAGTTTGTTACACAAATGTAATATAATAGTAGCACACTAAATAGTCTATTCGATTTGGTTGTATACATATAGTTTTAAGTTCGTACAAGACATAGCAATGACCTTGTGTCGTTAGGAGTATTTAAGCAACAATTGCAAGGTAATCAGTTATGTCAGCAAGACAGTTATCCTGTTATTATGCTAGCTTAACCTAGGTGACGTGGATCTAATGAATAAGATGCATTCATATAAACTAAAGTTGCAGAGATGTGGAGCGCACCTCATAAAGTCAAGATTCGGCAGCAAGTAAATTCTTGTGACATATTGGACTAACTTTCGCAGAGCTGTATCTGTGGTGACAATTTACCCCGACATACGGGAGCATACTCTACAGGCTTTTCAACATTCTAGTTTTTTATAAGTAGGCTGGCCGGCAAGATGACCCTGAGCTTTTTTTTTCTAATGAAAAAAAACAACGTCAGAACACAAATTTATTGAAAAAATTTCGGCAGAAATAACGTACCTTCAGAATCGCTGTTATGCGAAGCATACACATAAAAGGTGACCATGTTGTAATTTCTTCATTAAGCGATACATCAGAAAATATTGCTAAATATGTGTAAAAGTGCATGCACAGACATACATGCACTTACAACAGTCCCATATATTTTATATAACCCGTTGTTTACAGTTGCATAACGATGCCGACAGCAACATTGTTGTTAGGAACATGACAGAAGCGATAATCTGATATGAAGCACTGGTGCTTTTTTTTTTTTTGCTTGGACACTGCTTCGTAAATAAACTTCAGTGGATGACACCTAACTACGATTGACGTTAACCCTACGTGACGGCTCTATTGTAAAAGTATATTTGTAATATTCATTAAATTGGTTAGCTAGCACTACAACCAGAAATAAAGTTTCCCGAGCATTAGTGTCCATTTGGAAAGTATTTCCGAGACCTGGCTTCGCTCTGTGGTATAATACTTGATTGCCACGCAGAAGGCTGGGGTCACATTCCCACTGGAACCCTGACATTTATTCTTTGCATTTTTAGGGTCAACAATGCAAATGTGAGCTTTTGGTGAACGCTAACGCATTAAAACTACACATGTGTGTTCTCCCTGTTCCTGGGTAGGTATAAAGTGTCAATCACCTGTGGCCCATACCCGCATACCACTGGTACATACCCGCTTGCGGGTACGGGCCGCTGTCTTGCATATAGTGTTTGACAACGTACATTTTAATATGTAAAACGACGAAGAAGGGCATCAAAGTTGCTCCTTCAGAGGAGTAACGGACCTGGCACAGCCTTCCACCCCAAGTTAAGGGCGTGATCATTTGAGCACCGAGACTTAAGCGGCTAGATAGATAGATAGATAGATGATAGATAGATAGATAGATAGATAGATAGATAGATAGATAGATAGATAGATAGATAGATAGATAGATAGATAGATAGATAGATAGACAGATAGATAGATAGATAGATAGATAGATAGATAGATAGATAGATAGATAGATAGATAGATAGATAGATAGATAGATAGATAGATAGATAGATAGATAGATAGATAGATAGATAGATAGATAGATAGATAGATAGATAGATAGATAGATAGATAGATAGATAAATAGATAGATAGATAGATGCTCGAGTTCAGCCAATACAATAACTGTGGCCATGCAGTAATGTTCAATTGAAACCAATGCTAGTATAACTCATGCGTTTTTTGTGTTTTGCAGGTGTCAGCGGTACTAGTGGGAGTGGTGGGAGCCTTGGCAGCAGCAGTGCCAGCAGTAGCAGTAAGGTCAAGCAGCGTCGATCACGCACGAATTTCACGCTGGAGCAGCTGAACGAACTGGAGAGGCTGTTCGACGAGACGCACTACCCGGATGCCTTCATGCGCGAAGAGCTCTCTCAGAGGCTAGGACTCTCCGAGGCCAGGGTGCAGGTAGGCGAGCCTCAGTGCTTCATCTTTCGTTTTATTCAGTAGCCTATGTGACGCAATCTATTGCCTTCTTTCACGGGTACAGTTCGGCGGTACAGGCTGTACGTTTCTGCTTCGGCGAAGGCGTTGGTGATCGGGGAATATAATCTGCCATTAAACGTGAAAGCTTTAAAGCCGTCATGAAAAACAGGGGGTGGGGTGGGATGACAGGGCCCTTCCACCTATATATATAAAGGGGAGGGGTGCATTTACTAGGGTAGCGATCGGTGATACATGTCCCCCCCCCCCTCTTTCCATCAGAGACTTGCGTACATGCACACAGTCAGATCATGTAGGTTAGGGGCCTTTTCTATTGCGCAAAGGAGGACTTCGAAGAGATTGACAGCCGCTTCTACTGTGTCTGCCTATTTGGTGCCTTGATGAATGACATAAGTCATGTAATTTTTTAGGGGCGAAGCTCCTCTTTGACTAACCTTGTCCTGCGTCAGGTGTAACCGGCAGCATCAGACAAACAGACATAAAGACGGACGGACATATGGACGGACGGAAGCATGGACGGACCGATGAATGGATAGACTGATGCACGGACGGACTGATGGATGGATGGATGCATGGATGGACGAATGTATGGACGGACAGATGCATGGACGGACGGTAGCATGGACAAAAGCATGGACGAACCGACGAATGGACGGACGGATGGATGGATGGATGGACGGATGCATGGATGGATGGATGCATGCACGGATGGACCCACAGACACACAGACAGACAGACAGACAGACAGACAGACAGACAGACAGACAGACAGACAGACAGACAGACCGACAGACAGACAGACAGACAGACAGACAGACAGATGGACGCATCGTCATCATTCACTCCATGGATATGCTGTGATGTTTTGTTGTTTTTGAGGTACTATATCTTGTTTGCTAAGAGAAAAGGAGTAGACGGGGCCTGCGAAAGGTGCCAACTCATCGCATTGGTCATTATTGAGGAAAAAAATACTTTTTTTTGTAATAGCCCTGACATATTACGTGTGCGCCTCTAAATAAACATGATCTGCAAAATCTGACAATAAGTATTGTTTGGCGAATTTATAGATATTACGTTGACAACGAACACAAGTTAGCACGTTTACTTAGAATGGGACACAGTTTTGATTAATGGTATGATGAAATTCTTCGCCAATCAATGTCTTCTTGGGTCACCAAATTCAGGACCCATGACACTGGGTATCCCAGCTGCATTGGGTATGCTGTTCTTGTGTTCGGAGGCGCAGCAGAGTATGAGAATAAGCTAACTCCAAGATGGGTAGAAGAAATTATTTTTTAATATTCTTGGATCAAACGCATACTGCGTTGAGTTAAAGACACAGGGAGCAGCACGTGGTGAAATTGAAATTATGCAAGACGCGGAATATACGGCGTCGCGGCCCACGATGTGCCTTCGATGGGTCGCTAGGGGCCGAAAATGTCTTGTGGGCCCGCAGTAGTGTTTTCGATTTTTTGGCCCTCATGAAACGCAGATGCAAAAGCCCAAGAGTGGCTTTGGTTCTGCGCTTACACCCTCGCCGCTCGCAAACTTCTGGGTTTTAAGCTCCTTGGGGCCCCAATTCTCAAACACCACTAACCTTCAAGTTTTAGTGCCACAAACTTTTAAGTGACATGTTCTAAGTGACTGTTTCGTATTTAAGGAATAAAAGCATGCCCTTTTCGAGCAGTGTGATTCATGACCTTTTGGTTGTGAGCAAGAAACATCATCTTGTGTGCGACGGAAAAATTGAGCAAGATGGCAACAAGATAAATAGAAGATTTTCGGTCCGAGTGAGGATTCAATCCGGGTCGTTTGCGCAGCAAACAGACGTTCTTCCACACAGCCAGCCATCTGCTTGTGAATACAGCGAAAGAAACTTGCTCTGCTTCGAAATGCAGTAAAAGTTTGAGTTTTAGTTTTATTAGTTAAATAAGCATCAAGTATATAACACTTGTATACAGATGAGGGCCCCAGAGTTTGAATATTGAAAATGGGACCCTCAGTTTAAAGAAGCGAATTGAAAACTATTGGCAGAAGATTACCAGGTGGTAATAATAATCTCATACAAGGCAACACAAGCAGCAACATGCTGCAACAGTTCAAATGAAAATTACATATTATAATAAAATGAAACGCACAATGCAAAAAGTATTATAAAGCAATATTGTACAAAGTCGAATATGACACCCAGAAGTAATACGGAATAAAATTAGAATATATGCACAAAAAAGAAAATGAAAAATTAATGAAATGTTACGCGCGAAATAAAAATATGCATGTAAAATAAATAACGACAAAGGGAAAAGTTATATACCATAACTAAGGTAAGCAATCAGCAATTAAAAGGACATATTTTATTGATGTCTTGAAAGGTGAAAATGAGAACAAAGATTCGTGTTCAGCCGGCAAACTATTCGAAAGATGAATGGTAGATTTTCATGTTTTCTTGCCGTAGTTATTGGGAATGTGTGGTAGCAAGTAATTATGATCAGAAGCAAACCTGGCGGCGATAGTATTCTTGAGGGAGCTACATTCCGTATATTCAAAAGGAGAGCTGGGAATTAAGTAATCTAGAAAACATTATGCTTATGTTATACTGAAATAACTTTTTAACAGAATAAATTGTGGGCTCATTAAGCAGAAGAAAGGCATTTGAACTCGAAGAACTGAGGGTTATAGTGCGTATGGCTTCCTCTTGTATATGTTGGATGGAATGAAGGTAAAAATGACAGGTTACCCCAAGCGAATACGTCGTATACTTAATATTCGATTGAATAAATGCAAAGTAAAAACATTAGAGGATGTGAAAAATGCTGATGTACCTTGATATGCGCATGGATACCGAAGGCCAACTTCTTTTTGATATGATTAATGGGAAGATGAAACTCGAAATGGCTGTCTAATGTCACGCCTAGAAACACCGCAGTGTCATTCATGGAAATAGAAATATTTCCTAATGATAAAAAAGGAGAGCGAATAAAAGGCTTTTGATGTGGGCAGAAATTGAAAAATTTAGTCCTAGATGAATCAATGAGTAGTTCGTTGTTGTTATACTATTAATTTAGATGATCAAGTGTCATATTTAGCTTATTTAGTAATGAACTCATATATTTTCAGGTACTGATACAGTGATACAGTTGTACTCTCTGCGTACAATACATAGTGGCATAAATCAGAGACGGCCGGCAAATCATTAATGAAAGGAGAAAAATCAAAGGTCAAAAATTGAACCCTGTGACACTCCTTAGATCGTAATTGTAGGTAGAGAAAATGTTTCACGTGCGTATACGAGACACTCTTGGTCAGTTAAATAATACCTAAAGACATTAGAGCAGGGCCAGCGATCCCCTAGGCTTCCAGTTAACGATACAGAATTGTGTGATTAATGATGTCTAAGGCTTTAGTGAGGTCAAGGAAGACGGAACCAACGAATTTATTTCAATCAAACATGTTCCTAATGAAATCTGTTAGACAAAGTTAGGCTAAGTTAATAGAACTTCTGGCTTGAAAATCGAACTGGTAAGATTTCATTATGCGGAGTTTATCTAGGTACGTAGTCTGTACAAATAACTTTTTAGTTATTTTACTTAGGGAACGGAGGGTAGAAAATAGGTGGTATTTTGATAGCAGCTCTTTATTTCCATTCTTGAAAACCGGGATGACCTTAGCACGGTTGAATAGTTGCGGAAATTCGCCAGTTTTGAAGATTAACGAGACCACAGCCAAAGTTTGTGGTACCCGTTTCCTTGAGTGCAACGGAAAGCTTACCAGTCTGAGCTTGTTCTCACGAATTGTAAAGCGGAAAATCTCATAGAACATTATATACAGAATTTTTTTATTTGCGGCAATTATGCAGTCTTAAAGAGACATGCTGTAAACAGTGGATGCACCGCGAGAGTGATTATACGCCAGTGTAACGCCAGCAGTGATGAAAATGAAACCCTAAGTACAGACACGTAACATTGTGTTTTTCAAGCCTGCATGCAGTCCCGCGACCACTGGTTTCGAGCGTGATAAATTATTTTACAGGAGTTAAATCACTTTCCCCGGACTTCTTATGCAAGTGCTTTTGGCCGTGCACAGGTCATTTTGTTTTTTCAACTTTAGCCATGTCGACCTAAGCTAAGTCTTCCAAAACGAAACGACGCATTAACACTTGATCGACAATTCGCGCATGGTAGTTCACGTGTGGTCGTATAGTTGGACAGCTTCGATATGTCATCGCGCCCCGTCGCGGTGGTCTAGTGGCTAAGGTACTCGGCTGCTGACCCGCAGGTCGCGGGATCGAATCCCGGCTGTGGCGGCTGCATTTCCGATGGAGGCTGAAATGTTGTAGGCCCGTGTGCTCAGATTTGGGTGCACGTTAAAGAACCCCAGGTGGTCTAAATTTCCGGAGCCCTCCCCTACGGCGTCTCTCATAATCATATAGTGGTTTCGGGACGTTAAACCCCACATATCTATCTATCTATCGATATGTCATCGCTTGACAACTTGAGTCAGTTAGAGGAACGAATTTTGGCTTGCATGCTAGCGCAGGATTCCCACCCCTATCAAGTATACCGCCAGAGCGACATGCTTCGACGGATGACAGCGGTAGCAATGAATCCGACGAACCACCACGATCGCCGCCACCAGCAGCGCGCATGAAGTGGTAGCACATTTTTACAAAGCAGCAGGTCGATGGCATTTCGCATGCTGCAGCGATTGCATTCACAAGCTCGCGTGCTTCTTCCAATGTGCCCGACACGACGGGAATCAAGCAACTCTGGAAACGCAGCGCGCATGCGCCGCTGCACCTGTTTACCTGCTGATGTCGCTAAAGCAGCGAGGCTTTTCATGCTCTACTTCTTTGACTTTGTAATTGATTGATTGATATGGGGGGTTTAACGTCCCAAAACCACCATATGATTATGAGAGACGCCGTAGCGGAGGGCTCCGGAAATTTCGGCCACCTGGGGTTCTTTAACGTGCACCCAAATCTGAGCGCACGGGCCTACAACATTTCCGCCTCCATCGGAAATGCAGCCGCCGCAGCCGAGATTTGATCCCGCGACCTGCAGGTCAGCTGCCGAGTACCTTATAGCCACTAGACCACCACGGCGGGGCGTTTACCAGGAAAGGCCACTAAAGCAGCACGCCTTTTTATGCTCTACTTCTTTAATCTTGTAAGCCGCGTAGAAACAAACAAAAGTGAACAATAACATACATATTCAGAACTTAAGCCCTTCTTCTGGTGCGCTTTTTGTAATCACAGCAATGTTATTAGGACTTCACATTTGTGGCTCATGACTCTTGCGCCAGGGACGCGACATGCAGGTTTCGGTTACATATAAACGCGATTTAAAATTTTAAATCCCACTCACATCGCGAAAACTATGCTGACACATGTCCTCATAATTCACGCTCTTTTCCTTTTACCAGAATCTAATTACCCGTCCTGGCCAGTTGTGGGTCCCTTTAAATACTTATTGCACATAGGGGTTCGCAAACTATGTCAGCAACCAGTTTTCAGTGACTCCGGCGGCGGCAGCGGTGCATTTTCGATGGAGGCGGAAATGCTGTAGGTCCATGTGCTCAGATTTGGATGCACAATAAGTTACCCCAGGGCGTCGAAATTTCCGGAGACCTCCACTACGGCGTCTCCCATAATCATATATGGTAGTTTTGGGACGTCAAACCTCACATATCATCATCAACCAGTTTTCAGTGGCTTATTGAAATATCATCTAATCCAGGGCTCGTGTTACGAGTGTTGGGGATAGTAGATAGCTCCTCACTTGGCGTAACCAGGTAAAGATAAAATAAATGGGACAGATGGTTTATTTTAGGTTGAAAAGGTGACGGCCGACTGCCCTGAGATAATGCGAAATGATCAGAAAGCGTGCTAGCAATATCAGCAGGCTGGATGAAAAAAAGTGCTGTCTTGTTCAATTGTACATATAAATGTTTGCGATTTACGGCTCATAAACCATTCAGCAATTCTACTCTAAAAAGCGAAGCTTAAGGGTCGCCCAATTTTTTAAACAGTAATGCATAGACAGATGCATAATGCTTGCCCTTCCGTTTCAGCCCAACCGAAAGCCCTTATTTCTCTACGCTACAATCACTTTGGTGGCTGCGTTGAGTCTTGCGCAGAATACAGTATACGAATGCGCACCTTCAGCCACTTATATAAACAAGAGCAAAACGAGTCACAATATTGGCGCTTGAGAGTGGGCTTTGGCATATTGTACGCTTTCGAATGTGAAGCAAACCTCTTTCCTCCTGTATAGAATAGAACTTGCTGACTAAAATATATGCTGAAAGAATTGTTCCTTCAAAGATTCACGGGTTAGTCTAACGCGGATGTCGCAAACTTACGTTCCATGCAAACAGAAAAAAAAAACAAAGAGGGGGGGTGGGGTCTGAGAGAGGAAGCGGCGAATCGACCTATAGAGAAAGATGCAAGGAAAGGCAGGGAGGCTAACCAGACGCACGCCCGTTTGCTACCCTTTGGGAGAACGAATACCAAACTCGCCCCTGTTTACTTGCGCCTTGCTTCGTTCTTGTGTAACGGTCGTGAAAACATCGAAGGACGCAAAGAACGACGATGCGGTAAGAGCGAGTCGCCACATTTAACGACGAGACCATAATCCGACGCATACACACTCGCGAGCTGTCTCATCAGCGTGAGAGCGTTCGAAGATGGCCTTAATAACTCCTCCCTCTTCACCTCCTCCCCCGATGGCCGCTTTGTGCCTCCCTCGCCAGGGAGCTCGGCATCAATAGCGGAACCCTGCTTCGTCCCGCTCCCGCAGGATGACGGCGCGGCGCTGATCCCCCCGCGCTTCCCTCTGCCCCATTTGATTCCCACCACCGAACGCTGATCGCAGGGCGAAGCCCGATACATAGTAAAACTTTGTTACTGTGGACCCGTTATTATGCCTCCGTTTCCGTTTGTCGTTGTTTGCTTCAGATGATGCAACGCTGTGCTACGCATTTTAGACAGTGCTAGCGGGCTGCTACGAATTGTTATGAACACTGCGACATCTACGAGAGCATCGATGGACTAGCTTGTTTTTTTAAAACCTAATTACTACAATAAGGAGGTTTGGTTGGCTTGTCTTAAAGCCAACCAAACTCGTCTCGTTTTCACAGTGAGCAGTAGTGCCGACTACCGCACCGGTAGCGTGTTGTCGCTGTGGAAGCTAACTTCAGCGAGGGAATGTTAAAATGCTAGCTTGTGTAACCATGCACTTGTTTGCTGTAAGCTGGTAGATTTGAAAACAAAAGTTATGAAATAAAACACCGGGCGTAGCTAGTTCCACTAGTGGTGCAAGGCTGAAGGCACAGCGGAGTTGATCGGTTCCTATAGCTGGTCCTATGCCAATACAAGGTGATGCCAAGTGTTGCCAAGTTGAACGATGTCATGTCAAGTACGCACTGGTGAAGGGATATTGCTATCGCATCCAACTAATACAGGCGAAGATTGATGGTCGGGCAATTCGCGAAACAGTAATGTATTCACACATCTCTTACGCTTCTCCATGCGTTTCAACCCAACTGAAAGCTCTTATTCCTATATGTTATGGTCACTTTTATTGCTTCGTTGCATCTTACGCAGAATACGATGTACAAATACTCACCTTCAGCCGCTTACACCAAGTTTCAATTCAATGGAGACCATCACAGCCGCCTCTCGATGTTTCGGTCGTACTACGTGGCGGACTATTTACGTTAAACGACTCGAGTCTAGCAGTCTCGCTTGGCAGCGCGGTGCCATTCCCGGTAAGCGGCTTCAACACAGGCGATATATTTCTCAAGGAATAAAAAAAAACGGAACCTAGTAGCTTTACTTTTAAGCAGTTCGAGCGGACGTAATCTAAGACTAGTGTTCATCAGTATTTCTTTTTTCTCTGCAGTGTGATAAGAAGTACTTCATTCGCACTGGATGTGCTGTAGTACATTTGTGCCCACAAACTTCGCGCTCGAAAAATCTGTCTTGAAGAGTCAAGCTTTCCCTACAATTGTACTTAGAAAAATAGAAATAAAGACCTGTGTAAGCCTTTCTTTTAACTATGTTCGTTATGTTTTTCACCAATTACGTTACAGGTATCATGCCTCTCGAATAATTTAAAAATGCACCAAGCTGATGGAAATACTTTATACGACAGCACAGAAAAGCTGAGAGTAGCTGATGTTCTGTTGTCACAATAGTAGCTTCTTCAATTTTTCGACTTAAAACACTGTTTTCACATGCTGTACTATTCAAGCATTCACTACAAATCAGTCTATGGCTCTTAGTAATAGCACCTAAGTCCTCATGTTTAGCCACAAAGCAGGAGTAGTTTAAATTTTTGCCTCAGATGCAACGAATTCATAGTGATCGTTAAAAATAGAGTAATGTATATTTGTTTGTTTATTTATTCAGGTATATATTTATTTATTCATCTATTATATTACCTAGTGCACTGAGGTTGCGTTTGCAGGGAGTAGAACATGAATAAAAACGTGGCTGATCCCCAAAAATAAATTATTCGTTATACCACGAAAGAAGCAGCTGCACGTTACTTACAGCGCAAGTTACGACAACGACGTAATATGTTTGCAAACCATCGCTACGTTAAACAGTTGGTCCTGTACGGCTGCGATGGCGTGCTACTCGCTATTGTGGCCTACAACACTCTTAAACATAAGTTAGCAAAAGCTAGTAACCACCGGCAAAATATTAGTAACAGCAGCTGTTACTAGCCTTATTGGGCTAATACTAACCCTTTACTACCCACCTTAGCCAACGCTTGAAGGTTGCAATGGTTACTACGTTTTGCGCACTGTTAGTAACGTTTCGTCATGCACATATTTATTGAACTTGTTAAACTAACTTTAGAGGTATTACTACGGGCGTTTAACAGCCTATTTAGTAGCACGGTGATGCATTTATGTTCGTTGAGGCAATATATGCAAGCTTACTACCTAGTCCTATGTCTTCATTTATAGGCTGTGTTGAAGGGATATTATGCAAAAGAGACATAATTGTTTTTCTTAATACGCTTCATTAAAAGTCATACACTACGTTACCTCGCTCACCTAAAAAAACTTTACGTTGCACAAATAAAGGCGCCTTACTTAAATTATACATCCTACAGCGTTGCCGCCCACCTGCACGAGCGGCGTTACCCAAAGTTACGGCTATAAGTACTCTTGAAACCGCTTTACTTCTCGCGTGGATTTGTGTATGCGTGCTGCCATCCTTTATGGCATAATGTGTGTAAATACTCAGTGATATATCGAAAAGTAGACGTTCGCGAATAGGACTGTTATAAAACTGGTGATTCGTGAGGCAAAATGATGGCGCCTAGTAGATTTTTTTTATGTTAGCAACCGTTACTACCTACGTCAGTAACCATTACTAACTGTGTTAATAATTGGAGGTAGTAACGGTTACTAACCTCCCTGTTTCTAACCTCACTTACTAACCGGTTAAGAGCATATGTGACAAAGCAGTTAGTAAAGCAAACTTAGTAAATACTCTAACCTTTTTTAAGAGTTTACTGCGGCAAATCCACCAGACAGGCTCGCCACTAATGATCTCGGAGTGCCGTTCAGTCCATACGTGAATTATAGTTCGCGCAGCTTTCTGTACCTCACACAAGATTACGCAAAGTATCGTTGATACACGGTCGATCAGCTGACACCACCACCCTTCGCACTGCGGCAAGAAAGGAGATAGGAAACGTTCGGCAGTTCCTCTCGGTTGGGAAAGTACTTTGGTTCGATATACATTCATTTGACGATCAAGAGTTCATCTAGTGAAAGCAGCATGGGGAGTACGTCCCTGCATCCTATCTTTTCGCAAGAGAGTTGACGGGTTGACCATTCCTGCGCTTCCATCTTGGATTGCACGTCGCGCCACCTTTAGGCAATCGGAGCGTGAATACACCGGACAAGCGCAAGCAACTGTCACAATTTTCCCGCGCCGTGTGTCAGCAGAGTGCTCCTTTCGTGAATAAGGCCGCGGCAGCATGATGACTTTCGTCCTCTCCCAAATTACGAGACTTCTAAGCGTGCGCGCAGGAGAGACCACGCTCCGTGGAGGCGGCGCTTCTTGGAGGCGACCACCTTGCGAGCGCGCCCAACGCGAGCCCGTCGTGCCATCCTGCCACTGATAACGACAACACGCTAAAGTGCCGAAGTTATGAGAACTGCTAAACGGTGTATGGTGTATATAAATGGCTTGCCGTTAGCCGGTCCGACAACACACGTGTTGTGGCATCGATCGTTAGCAACGATCGACAGGTTGCTGGTTCGATCCTACGCGACAAATGCTTGCCTTCTGTTTTGCATTTTTTTTTTGTCTGCAATTTCATAGTTGATATTTTTTACGGTCGATTCAGAGACAGAAGAACATCAGCCGAGCCGTGGTGAACCTCAGCATAAAACACTTTCGTGTTAAGAAATAAACTCGTAAAATTGATTGAAAGTAAAATCATTGCTTTACTGCTTTACTGCTCCAGAAATGTGTTTCGTTACAGCAGACACTAACAACGCTTGATACATAGCGGCAGTGGTCGGTGCGGGGAGAAGATTCCACTCTCACTTGTTTGCGGATGGACAAAATACAAAACTAACTTAATCTAGTTGGAACGAATAGCGGTCAAATAGTGCAACATTATAAAAAAATTTGTTTTCGTCTGACGAAGAAACAGTATAGAGATGACTTAACGTTTTACATCTATTTGTAACATACTTGAATGAAAGAAGTACATATTATAAAATCTAAACGATTCCCGGCTACCTCTAGGGTGAAAATGATATCAGCTTCCCACCTCAGATTGATTGTATCTACCCGCGTGCACCGATTAAACGTCTCCGTCCTGGGCGTAGCTTGCTCATGTTTTAATCTCATCATCAAACAGCCTGTACTTACAACCCTACTTACAGAAACACGTGTCACGACTTGTGAGTATGTTTATTTTTTTTTCACATGGCAAAAATTATTAACTCCGTATTTCTTCTTTTTTGCTATCCCCGCACAACGCGAACAACCTAAGCGGCGTTTTCAAAGGCACAGCTGCCACAACTTGCCCTCAGCGTGCAGTGATATAGGCCATAGCAACAGCCATCCCGGGCTGCCGATTACATCTCGCAGCTCCCACACTCACCCTCAAAAGGGATATGCGGACGCGTGCGGGAAAGACCTCTGTAAAGAACCACTTGTATAATGCGGATTAACGATAAACCCCGCGGGCATGCAGGCGCACCTAGGTTGAACCCCAAGCCCCCTGTTTAAGCCGACGCGTGACGTCCATGTATATAACAAAATATAAAAGAACCGGGAAGTAAGTGGGTGAGGTATTGTTCCGTACGTCATACTGCGAAGGATAAACGATAAAGATAAACGAGCTGCCGTAAGGCACGGTCGACTGCTGGCTGCCATGGGCACGCGTCGCACGATTATTTAACGCGTTGACCTCACTCGGCGATTCGTGTGAATCTCGAATGTAGTCCCTGCTTTGAACTGTTTGTTACCCTACAACATAAAATCTCGTAATTTCAGATTTCATGAGACTCAAAAATGTCTGCATTAAGTAACATTTAAATTATAAATATCTCGAGAAACAATAAACCTATACCTATCTCGTCAATACACTTTCATTTCTTTATTAATGCATAAATCTTGTACTTTGAACGAGAGTGGTGTAGGCATCGCAATTTTCCCACTCGCGACTTTGTTCACAATCTGGTCGCGGCTCTAAACCTACCCGTCATAATTGCCCTGCAACGTGATAACCCGAAACACCGCTATCATCGTTACAACGCGGTTTGCACTTGTAGTGCCATCATCACCATCATCATTTTTTCCATCACCGCGCCGCGTCTCTCGCACAGCTGGCGCGAGCTCGAGCTGCGCGAGAATGAGAACGAGCTGACACGCCTGGCGTGGCGGACGCTGGTAGCCGACGTGGCTCCGCTTCAGGCCTGCAATAAAGTGGCGAGATCGGCACGGCCCCATCGGCCGCCTTCGACGTCTTCTCGCGTCTCTCTTCTCTCGTCGCTACATTGGTGACCCGGAGAACACGCCCTTCGCTGAACGGCCCGCTGCCATGTTCCCGCAACTCTGCCCGCCAGTGCCGCCGTTCCAATCGACCTACCCAAAGGTATGGTTTATGCAACTCGACGCCGTTCTTGCGGTGAATGGCGTCACGGACCAGCTGCTGATGCACGCCATTCTTCTCGACGCCCTACCGGTAGAGTTGCGCCATCTCGCTGCCACTTCAAGCACCAGCCCGCAGCCTTACGATGCCCTCTGCACTGCGGTGCTCGCCCGCAGCGGCAACACATACCGTCCGCTTCCGTTTACCCGCACCAGGCAGGTTTCCCCGGCGTCGCAGAACAAGGTACGAACCGGTCCGCAGCCCTCCATTGACCGCTACCTCGGTACCCCAGCTTCGACTACTTCTACACCTGATCCGGTCGCAGAAACATCCACTCCTGCACCTGATCACGACCGCGAGGTAGAAGACTCCCCCACTGCGACTGACCTTTCCTCCGAGAGGTACATTCCCTCAGAGCCCCCGTGCAGAGCTTCATCACACGCACCTGCTACCTGCACGTTTTCCAAGAAAGCGACGGCACGCGACACCATGGCCCTCGCCGTTTCCGCGACCACCAGCTCAGACGTCTCGGCCTCCTCCTCGCCGCAGCTGCTGGTCAGCTCCTCGACGGTGCCCCCTGCCGCTCCGCCACCTGCCACTGGTGCCAGCAATGGCCTGCCGGGCGCCTCGCCACACTCCACTCGCACCGACCCGGCCAGCAGCCGACCACACTCGGCGTCCCCGCTCCCCGCCCCTGTCCCTGTCTCTGTTTCGTGGTCTACGACGGGCCCCAGCGCCGTGCCTTCGCGGAGCCAGAGCCTGCCCTCATCGTCGGCGTCGACACCGGCAACCACCAAAGCAACTGCCACCGTCGCCCCCCAGCCCGTGGCGCCGCAGCAGGCACCTACGTCGAGACCCGGCGTCGCACAGGTGGTTTCGGCTAGCCCCAGTCCTCGCACCTCTGGTGCCCCCCGGCTCATCCAGCCGAAACAGCCACAGATGCTGCCCAAGCTGTCGAGCGGCAGCGCGAACATGACGACGCCTTCGGCAGCGGCGACCACCCGGTCCCAGTCTCCCCGGGCAGCCCAGCACAAGGCCACACCGCGGCCCGCGCCTGTACCGGCGCCGCAGCCTGCGACCACGGTGCAGCGCGGAGCCGCGATGGGGCTCAACACGGGGAGTCCGCCGCTCATCGGGAACCCCGCGACAGCGCAGCCGGGTATGTTTCCGGCTGGACCTGCGCACGACACTTTCCTGCTGAACCAGTACATTCCGGGCCTGGACCACAGCCCGATTCTGATACAAGGCGCACTGGGGCAGACCCAGAGCTCTCTGGGACAGATACAGGGGGTCCAGCTGGCCCTGCGGCCACCCCATGCCACGGGCCTGACCCTGGGACCTCAGACGGGGCTCAGGCCCCATGGGGGACATCCAGGACCGCCTGGCACCCCGACGCTTGTCATTCCACAGAACCTGGGGCCAAGGCCCAACATCTTTCTGGCACTGCCACGCATGATGTCGCCCCCCTCGTTTGCCATAGTCCCGGGACAGCCACTGACGCTGCAACAGCTGCAGGCCATGCTGCCCACGCAGACTATGCTGGCCCAGCCCACACTGGGTGCGTTCCAGACAGACCAGCACCAATCCCTGGTGCAGATACCGACG